>NC_068367.1:44143626-44148626 GCF_020536995.1 Dreissena polymorpha
GACTATCAAGTCAGTGACCAATCACTCCTACATGTAACATTGTATTCTCTTTCCCCAGAGTTGACTATCCAGTCAGTGACCCATGACTCCTACCTGTAACATTGTATTCTCTTACCCTAAAGTTGACTATCCAGTCAGTTACCGATGACCCCATGTCATCTCGTACCTGTAACATTGTATTCTCTAACGCCAGAGTTGACTTTCCAGTCAGTGACCCATTATTCCTACCTGTAAAATTGTATTCTCTTACCCCATAGTTGACTATCCAGTCAGTTCCCATTGTCACATAATGATGGAAAATTAGGTGAAATATTTGGGTTTACTTTATGTAAGAAATATTGACAAGTTTATCAATGGCGAGTATACATGACAGTCACAAAGTGAAATATTAAATATTTAGATCTGGTGTATGTTTAACAACAAAAGGGGATCGATGCTATTGACACTAGGCTCGGGATGTATTTGCATTATTTATTTGTATCACAATGCTGATTAGCGTGTACATACTTGAATAATGACTTCTCCAGTCCTAGGTTGTAATTCAACCAACAGGCAATAAGCGCGCATAGAATCGACCAATCAAATATGTTATAGAAATTTTATTATTGTATGTTTATGTGTAGTTCGATAGAACGAGATGTTTGGTGTGGAAACGAGGAGACAGCGTTTAGACTTGGAGACGTACGGATCGAGAAAGATACGATCATGTAGCTATCAGACTGTATTTGTATAACTGAAAGTATTAAGTATGTAAGACACTAAATTGGACTAGAAACTGATATATGGTGTTGTTGAATATTTCATCCCACATTATGCAGAGAAATTAACATTAATAGAAAGGGACGGACTTGTCCCATGCGCGATACAGCAAAATGGTAGTTAATGCAAATCCCGTCATCATGACAATATGCTCAAGTCGATGTGGTGGTACAATAATGCATGGAAATACTTGGTTCTGTAGCTCAGTATAAAATCTCTGATATATAAATCAACTTTAATATTGAGATTTAGAGATATAGAGATTTTTGCTCAGTACGTGGCATGGTGTTGGTGAACAAACATTTAATGGCTTCATATTGCTTTTATTCTAAAATATTAATAATTCTATAATATTTATAACACTGACAAACAAACAATAATTCAGGATTCATTCAGCTCCAATATACCAATGACCAGAACACGATCTTATGTATACATTATGGTATATAATATGGTATATAATAGATACGATGCTATAATACTACATATGGATGTAAAATATATACAAAAAAGCGAGAAATCAAGTACAGTTTTGGGGCACTTCCTTTGAGAATCGTTTATGCATGTTTTAGTGAACTTAATTGTTTTCTGTTCAAACAAAAATTGTGTTAGTATTTTAGATATTTGTTTTAAGCGTGTAATGTGCCTTGAATTCAATATAGAAACGCAATTACATTTATACCACAAGATTTTTCACATTTATAAATGAACTGCAAACGTAGTGTATGTGCATATTGTTTTAGAACAAATAAATGTACTTTTATATGACATTACAACTAATTTACATAAATTCGCATTGAATTGTATTATTCTTTATAGTTGTTCACCGGGTTTGTATTAGAAAATTTGGTGTTATAAAAATGTTCGTATTTGTTTTTTTTTTTTTTATTATAATTAATTTCTGTTTAACTCGTGTTTTCTGTCCATTTTATTGCCCTTAATCCGCTTGTACAATCTAGAACATTTTCGTTCAGAAATTATAAAATAGCAAACAACTGAAGAAATATGTGTGCTTCTTTATTATAGTTTCAAATCAACACAGTTAAATATCCCTGTTGAGTGCCACTGACTTCATGGCGTGCTTTGGCATTCCTGTAAATATTTAAAATTCGTCCGATGGTTTACCTGTAAAGATCACACGCTTAACACCTCAAATGAAAATTAATGATGTCCAAATGCATAGGCCCCGATACAACGCAGTATGACTCAATTTCATTAACATCTATACACGTGTATGTAACATATATTATGTTACATCGCGGAGTTTCATCAATGTCAACCACATAAAAACGCCCTCAACAGATACTATTTACAGTTCATCTATATATTGGTATATCTACGATATTTATGTTTGTTCACATTTTATTTTAACAGTCGTCAAGCAATTCCAAGTAATACATTTAAAGTACATGTCTATCTCTTTGTAAACAAAATTTGTATCATATCATACATGTTAGTGGTGCAAATATATTGCATCGGTCTAAATTTTAACGCACACATGTGTATACTTGCGAAATTTGGGACGAGATAGAAGTTGTTGCGAGCTGGTTTTAAGTTAATTTCAGTATTTAATCAGAAATGAAGGCTGTTTATCTTGAAACCTCAATGCACGATAATGTTTCAAAAAGCTTCTTGACAAATTATTAGTGTATTAGTGTATTAGTCATCGAATGTCGTCCGTCGTCTGTAGACAATATCCAGACCTGCAGACTTGTGTTTATGAGTAGAAAATATTAACCCATTTGTTTGTTAGTATTACACATGTTTTACTGTTAAAATTATTCTACCAAATAGTAGTTTGAAGATAACGAAAATTCGACAAAAAACGGAATAATGTCAGGAGGGATCTTTTAAGCACTAGATAACAGATACAAGTGGAAAATACATAACATACTATTAACATATTCGGTCACAGCAAAAGAACGTTATCCTGGTATTTTGTTGTTTTT
Source organism: Dreissena polymorpha (assembly GCF_020536995.1). NCBI lineage: Eukaryota > Metazoa > Mollusca > Bivalvia > Myida > Dreissenidae > Dreissena > Dreissena polymorpha. The sequence goes on from NC_068367.1 coordinate 44,146,335, forward strand.
GTCGGTCCAAATATTTTTTTAACCACCAACGCTCTGCATTTATCGGTCCATGGCAATTATTACAGATTTAATCATTTTATGTTAATAGCTAATGTTCTGTTATACAAGTTATGGATAAGAAAAAGACATCTGACAAGATATAGATGTTCACTGGCGTGTAATATTACAGCGGCTTATCACCACATGCATTGCTACTTGTGAAATAAGTTGCTTCGTCAAAACTGCGTTTCAATGGTGTAAAACTTTTTGTGCGCAAAATAATTCCACATAGCTTAAATTGTCCGACTTTCGTGAGCGTTTATTTTATTTAGATGGTTTTTCGTGTTTTTTTAACGTGTTTTGTTTTGACAGAACGAACTTTAGTTTACATTTGCTCTCAAACGGAAATAACTTATCGCTATGTAACGATAAAATGATATCCTGGTGGTGACAGTTTGTGACGGATCGGATTGTTTGTTATTGAGTGATTGTTTGCATTGTTAAGTACATCCTTTATTTTTATGTACTTGATGACATAGTGGATGTAATAAACGCTCGTCTCGTGCACATATGTTACAAGTAAAACTTGCTTGCGATATTTTTCTAACAGTTTTTTAAATATAAATATTGTTTGCAGAGTACGTGTAAACAATATAAATATACTGTTTCTTTAGGAGGTAAGACCTTGATGTAAATGAAGTAAATTGTATCAGTTTATATTTAAAGTTACAACGGTCAAATAAGACGCAATACTATTTAAGCCATTTTCAACGAAATCATAATTTAACTGTCCCATGAAAAGAACGATTTTTGTTCCTGTTTTTGTCTGGAAAAAAGCATTTTCATTTCAGCAAGTATTTTCGTAGTGTTTAATTTTCGAGCTTGGCCCTGTAAAATCCTTTAATTTATAAGTAATTATTTCTTAATATAATGGAATAAACATTAGGAAAAAATATCAGCAATATCCTTGTAAATCCCAGACATATGTGCTTACATCTGTGTAGATGTTTGTGACAGTTAAAGTGCGATTATCATTCATATCGCCAACAACTTCAACAGTTTAGGTTAACTATGATAAATGGTATTCATGCTGTCTAGGAATAATACAGGTATTTATTTATATGGCATGTAATTGCTTTGATGTTTTTAATAAAATATCTACACGACACTCAGGTTGTAATTCAGTCTTTTCGAGTATCTATACATTTTTTTTAAAGTGTCTCTATAGTTTCCGAGTCCTGAAGCTTCTAGGTACACATCTTCTACAGTCGAAGATTTACAATAAGATTAAAGAATACAAAACGTGGTCCAGGCTTGATGAAACGTGGTCAGAATGTTTATTTAGACAACACCTAGACCAAGTTGCAATCTGCTTCACAGGAGTTCACGAATAAGGTCACCTCATTTATAACTCAATCTCGCTTTAAAAAGTTAAAACCCACCTTAAACTGTTCTTACACTACTTTATTAATAATCCACACGCTTGGCTTCCAGATTCATTAGGACCAAATAATTGACACAGTAGATCTGCTGTTCCACCTACCCAGACAAAGGATGATCTCACTGAAGTTCCCATATTTACTCAATGAGTATGCACCGGGTGGTCAAAAGTATTTAATAAGTTGCTTGAAGGATTGACACAGTAGATCTGTTCCACCTACCCAGACAAAGGATGATCTCACTGAAGTTCCCATATTTACTCAATGAGTATGCACCGGGTTGTCAAACGTATTTAATAAGTTGCTTGAAGGTTGCACATGTATTGTTTCCTCAAACGAAACTTTTTGTTCAGTTTGCTGGTTAGTTTGTTTTATGAATTGTACTTTTCTAACAAGAAGAATTTAGTCATCAGGCTATACATTCTAATTTTTGACGATTTCAGCATTTCTTAATATATAATTGTGTAAGATTGTCGCCTGATGGTGTTTCTCTGGAAAGGATTAAGGGTTGTCCACCGTCTATCCATCCAATGTCTGTTCGCTACTTTCCCACAAAATTGTTCACCTTTTGCTTAATTGACAAAATAGAAGAACAATTGATTCAGATTTGTAAATTTTTGTTGTCGTTGTGATATTTGGGAGGAAACAATAAAATACTGAACATTTACCATGCTCTATAATATCCATTTTATGCATCTTTTGATGATATTAAAACAAGAGAATTATGAAGGGTAACGATCAAAAAAATGGAGAGTTGTGTATATCATTTTATTTTCTGACATTACGATGATTGCTTATTTATTTTATGCTTTCCGGTAGTTTATAGAGAAATATCAGTGAATTAAAACTGATAATTTCAGTGTTTTAAACAGTG
>NC_068367.1:44882558-44946767 GCF_020536995.1 Dreissena polymorpha
CCCAGATGAACGCCGCATGATGCGGCGTCTCATCTGGGTCTGCGCAGTCTGCTTAAAGGAATTTCTGCATGAAATATTCTAAATATATAAATAAATATACTAGAAATCCCTTATTTTGAAAATAAATTGATATAATTTAGAAGGATGGGAGAGTCCACTAGGCATAAATGATTAATATTATTAAATGGGTTAAAGTGTTTTTATAACCAGTTGTACAACGCTTTTACAGTACAGCTTTAAATAGTACTTGTACATATTTTAGCGTAGTTTGTGTTTACTTTAAATCTTTATTAAATTTAAAGTATCTTAAAAAATTAAGATATTTTGACATCTACTTCATCAAAAACAATACAAATAGTACTAACATGAATGAAGTATATACATATTTTTAGCGTGGTTTATGTTTAGTTTCAATTTTTATTAACGATAAAGTATCTTCAAAGATTAAAGATATTTTTGACATCTACCCCATCAAAAAACATGACAAATAGTACTAACATGAATGAATAATATAATCCAAACATGAATGTTATTTATATTATCGTTTATTGATTGTTATGTTAATAAACTACATGTACTGATGTAGGAAATATTTAATGTTTTTTTATGTATAAGCTGTTTACATAAAGTTTTTAAACGCCTGCATACAGACAATTTAGATAATTCAGGTTGTCATAATTAATTCTCTGTCTCTGGCTTGAATGGTTTCCACGTGGTTCCCGTAGTTCGTCAGCGTTGGTTGAGCAAAAACTATCAAAAAGTATGTTCTATAGTGTTTAATAAAAAAAGGCTCAGTTAACTCTTTGAGTTTTTACTTCGGCCAAGGGAGGTCAAGCCAGAAGCGATACTGTTCCGCGTTTACCTTATGTGTCTGGTCGTTCTGTCTCTGTAGAAAATATTCCCTCTCTTGTCCATGACGATTTCACAATATCGAACTTTTTTTCCTAACACAGGCGAACACTTCGGCGTTTGTCCTCGTAAGGTGGTCGTTTACATACACAGGCTTTGGTTTCGAGCGCAGTATTTTCGCTGCCTTCATAATTTGATTTCTCCTCATTCTTGAGACCAATTTAATTATTGTTGGTCTCTCTTTCTGTGGCTGAAAGGGTCCAAGTCGGTGACTGATGTCGATGTCGGATTTTGCTAGGTTCAAGTCAGGAATGTGAGCGTTTAAAGTTTGGATCAGTTTTTCTGATGTTTCAGTATAGTTCTCTGTTTCGCTATCTTCGATACCTTCTATTCTTATTTTTTTTCTGCTGTATTGTTCCACTTCGTTTAAATGGAGCTCATTTGCAGACTTGATGGACTTCATTGCTTTTTTAAGGCGTTCGTTTTCCAGTAGTTCGTCACGAAGCTGGTTTATTTGCTTGGCATTCTTGCATTTTCAAGTTCTTTTTCGAATAACGCTCCTTCGAGTTTATCCACTCTTTGTACAATTGTACCTAGAAGTTTTTTCTTTAATTGGATAACTATTTCCTTAATTAAGTTTTGAGATCGTTGCTGTCTTTTGTATGGACATTGCTCAGCTTTCCGTTTATGCTTTTAAGCTCTTTTGCAATCACCATATCTGTATCCGTATCGTTACTATCGTTACTTGTATCACTTTGAACGTTTTTCTGTTTCTTTTTCTTTTGTTTTACACCAGCCTTTTCACACAGGCTGGCATCACTCACGCTGCTTACGCTGCTTATATTGTCTCGTGGTCGCTTATCACCCGCTTTCACGTCCTGTTTATCTTGTTGCATATTTATTTTGTGGTATAATTTCTATAGTCTACCTTGTGCTTTTTAAACAGTTCGTCTCGTGTAAAATATGTCTGCGAAATTCAAAATGGCTTCGCCCTTTCTTTGTGATTACGTCATTTCATGTTTTATTTTATTTTGAGGTTTTTCTAACACAATTTCTTTTCTCATTAATAATAAGAGGAAACAAAGTTGTTACCGGTTGTTTAAGTCCATATATTTATCACTTTTTATGGTTAACACTTAGTCTAAATTGACTTTTAAACACATTTTTACACGTGCGAAAAAAGCCACGTCTTCACTTTTCCAAGATTACACTCTACAGTTTTTAAACTTACAAAACTAAATATATTTAATCACGGTATTTTTACTGTGATAGCCACTATGACTTTGTTTGAACCAAATATTCCTATTTATTTATAATTCACTTCTTTAATAGTCAACGTAAATTTATCGAGGCATATTTCATAAGTTTACATATTTTTTTACCAAATCAATAAGAATGGACGTAGGGTACCGATGACTTGTGTAATGTTCGACAATAAGCATTACGTATATAGCAACGTGTTGATGCCCATTGAATTGTAGGTGGTCCTTCAAAGTATTAAGATGTTTGTATCAGAGATTCAAGAAGATTTCTTTGCTTTGATTTCTTTAGTTAATGCATATGACCATATTGCCAAAAGACCAAATATAATAGATACCCTGTTTTAAATCCATTTTCGCATATCTTTTCAAATTATTTTAGAAAATATATCTTCATAAAAGGTGTGTCATTCTACAAGTTTATTCAGAAACAACACAGAAAATAACTGATAAATAAAACAAAAAAAATCATATTGGCCAGGAAACTAAGAAACTATATTTTTCTTTGCCTTGACCATTGCGTGTTTGCTCAAGTGTGGTATCACTCAGTCAACTTGTAAAGATAACAATACAGGGTCGTAGAAAAAGCGTCAAAAAGAGAAAAAAGTCAACAAAAATCATCAATTATCTTTATTACCGAAGCATCTTCAAAAACATGACACTTCCTATTGATTGATAAATATGTAAGTTAGATTAACAGAACATAATAGCAATATAATAAAATAACACATTTATTGATGACAAATAGATGATCCTCCCCCTTTTTAATAGAACTTGGTTCAAACGCACGAACAATGTTTTTCTCATCAAAAGCAATATCAGGGCTCAACATAAACCTAAAAGCCAACTTGCTCTACCGGGCATGTACTTGCCCTCAAAACGTTAAGCCACTTGCCCAAATATGAAATATCACATTTACTGTGAACCTCATATTTTGTAAATAAAGATCAAAATGATACACCACAAAACCTTTTTTATTTTTGCACATTTAACAAAATTATTACAGCAATGTAAGTCTAATTAAAGTCTAAATACATGTTCTTTGGTCTTTTTCCACTTGCCCGAGAGGACAACTAGATTATAAAATAACTTGCCCGGACCCATATTTTACTTGCCAGGGGCAATAGGACGACTGTTAATGTTGAGCCATGAATACTTTCCATGTGTTTTCAAAAAATACAATTGAAGTACTTGTATACTGAATTTTGCTTTACTAGTTATCTAATTTCATGACATCAATGTAATAATTGTCAACAGTGCTAACTACTGCACTGATTATAAGTATGATACGACAATCATTATTTAATTGCATGAAGCCATCATTAAGCTAGAACCCTACTGCACACACTCTGATCACAAAGTGGTCATGTGTTCATATTCGATTATATTATAATCTTATAATTTAATAGACAAGATTTGACAGCAATACTTTGACAGGCAGTCTCACTGAAAGCACACTTGTTTAAATAACCTTGTTTCAAATTAGCTACACCGACACTTTACTGCTATGATGAAAGTTATCATAATCTTAAAAGAATGAGTAAATTCAGTTTTTGGATTAATTAATAAATTGTTGTGTCCTGATATTCTGTTTATTTGTGAATGTGAAACTCGTCTATGGATTAACAAGAAACAATTGATCAAACATTGTGAAGTAAAACAACATCATATAGAGATGATAAGACTATATAGTAAACTCGGAAGGATTACAACTTGTTAAAAGTAACACTTGAATTATGATATTAAGTATTATTATCTATGGGCTACTTTTGAGTATCATGGACCACTGAGTTTGGTCGGTCATCTTTTGATGGGGACGCCTTAGGAACGTCTAAAGTTATTTTAGTCTTTAAAGACAGATGGATAGACAGGTGGATGAATAGAGGGTTGTATTAACAGACAAAAGGCAAAAATGTACACCAAATAGACCACTTGCAATACAATGATATAATATATTTATTGTTTGTTCTAGTTTTAGTAACAATCAGCTTACTTTTCAGCGAATAAAATGTCAAACATAATACTCATTGCTTGGTTCAAGTAGTCTATCTATCATAGTGAAGTTTGTAATTAAATGCTCAAAAATATATAATTGTAAACATTAGAAATAGATAGCTCCAGTTAAAAAACAAGAATACATTTAAAGACAAAAAAGTAATCATTGACTGGGCTCAAACCACTGACTCTTAGAGGAAAAGTCTTAAACTACTTGGTCATCCGTGCTCATACAGTGAGTGTTGTATTTTATACTTTATATAAGCAATCACCGTGAATCACAAAATATAATGATATACAGAACTCTCCAAATTTTTTAATCGTAACCCTTCATAATTATCTAGTTTTAAATCACCAACAAATGCATATACTGAATATTATAGATCATTGTTAACGGTCAGTATTTGAATGTGTCGTATCAAATATCATAAATACAACACAAATTTAAAAATCTGAAACAATGGTTTTTCAATTTGGTAATTAGCAAATGGTGAACAATTTTATGGGCAGGTAAACAACCAGACATGGGATGGATAGACGGTAGACAACCTTTAGTAACCTCCAGAGAAACACTAAACGATTGAAATCTTACACAAGTATATATTATGAAATGCTGAAATCGTCACAAATTAGAAGTCATAGCCTGATGACTAAATTCTTCCTAATAGAAGTACAATTCATAAAACTAACGAAAATCAAACTGTACAATAAGTTTCGTTTGAGGAAGCACACTACATGTGCAACCTTGTATTGCCGTCATTGTCAATATAGCCGTCATTGTCAGTCATTGTCTTTAAAGCCGTCCTTGTCAGGATGTCCGTCATTGTCAGGCTGTCCGTCATTGTCAGTCTGTACATCTTTGTCAGTCTGTCCTTCATTGTCAGGCAACACAAGTTATAATGCGATACATTATATAAAGGTAGTAAAACTGTAATGGGCAATATTCCTAACCCCTTTTAAAGTATTACTTTCATAAACTTCAAACCATATATGGCCTTATTGCAGATGTTTAGGGTGGCTTTCCATTCCAAAAATGTTTCCATGATTTTTTCTGTTTGACGACCCATAATTTGAATTTTCTTCAATCTTAAATTACCCATGGGGATAAATAAATTCAATTAACTCGTATTCGTATGTCCCCCAGTCTATACTTGGTGACATCTTGTTTTTACCCTGTCTGTTGGTTTGATGCTTTGTTGGTTTGCACAAACTTTAACATTTGGCCATAACGTTTGCAATATTAAACATAGGAACTTGATATTTGGCATGCATGTGTATCCCATGGAGCTGCACTTTTGAGTGGTGAAAGGTCAAGGTCATCCTTCACGGTCAAAGGTCAAATATATGGGTCAAAATCGCTCAAAAGGGGACATAGTGTTTCACAAACACATCACTTGTTTAGAATTGTTTTTAACAATTTTTGTTTATTTAGTACAGGATATGATAGTAGATGAAAAAATCATATAATACATTTAGGATCTGACATGAGTTGCCATATCATACCATTTTTGATTACACGAGTTCACGAATTGTGTTAGTAAGCGAGCCTTTGGTTAGCATACTAACAAATTTCCTGGAGGAATTTAATAAAATATGGTATGATATGACAACGAGTGTCATATCTTTTTTATCACATGCCTTTAAACTAAATAAAATACATCTTAATTGATTAAACAAATGCTGATAGATCCAAAAGTTGTTTACTATTGTGACGTCATTTCAGGTTGACGACGTCATTTCACCAAAATAAAGCCATGCGATTGGTTAGTTATTGTTTCTGTAGCCAATGAAAACGCTTAAAAATATTGTATTATACATGTGTAATATAAAGAAAATACCTAATGTATGTATTATATTGAAAACGAGGTATAGCATGTGATAAAATACTATTTAGAGTATCAATTATGAAAAGAATCTGATTTATTATGTAAGGTCCTTCAAAACAATAAATTCGACCCGTTTATGCAAAAATGACCCATACCAAATTACATATTTTTTTATAAGTTATATATAAGTTTCTTTAGAATGTGAGCATTTTTATTTTATCAGAGATATGTGATTAGCTGAAATCGGAGTAAAAAAGCAATTTCCCGTGCATATTTTGAAAAATTGATTAAAATCTAATAGGACTATTAGAAATATTTTGAAAGAAATTCAAAACAACATAATGGCAAATGGTCAAAATATACAAAATAAACAGAGGCATAGCATTTACCAATTCAGTTAACACCTTTAATATTCTTACTCACTTAATAAATATATTGAATACTTATTTAGGGATGGCATTGGTAAGGTGGGGGTGGGGATGGAGACATGAGTAGGTATTAACAGTGGAAAAAATTACAAGTTGTATACTAAGTATTTTTCTCTGTTAATCATAAAATTACTCGATTGCACTTCTAATCACCACTACCTCACAAGCTTGTGTTTATATAGTATCTTTGTTAATGTGAATATTTATGTTACTAAAAATAGAAACAAAAACTCACATAAAATGGATACTACAATAACTTAAAAAGTACTAAGGGTGCTTTGATGAAATGTTATGCACATATAAAGGACATCATGTTTATTGTCATTGTCAGGCTGTGCTCTGTTCCAACTAGCTCTGGCAACTGAGCCCTGCCAACAAGCTCTGCCAACTGAGCTCTGCCAACTGTGCCCTTCCAACGAGCTCTGGCAACTGAGTCATGCCAACGAGCTCTCTGCCAACTGAGCCCTGCTAACGAGCTCTTCCAACAAGCTCTGCCAACTGAGCCCTGCCAACTGAGCCCTGCCAACTGAGCCCTCTGACAACTGGGCTCTCTGCCAACTGGGCCCTGCTACCTGAGCCCTGCCAACTGAGCCCTGCGAACTGAGCATTGCAAACGAGCTCTGCCAACTGGGCTCTCTGCCAACTGAGCTCTCTGCAAACTGAGCCCTTCCAACTGAGCCCTGCCAACTAAGCCTTTCCAACGAGCTCTGCCAACTTAGCTCTCTAGCAACTGAGCCCTGCCAACTTAGCCCTGCCAACTTAGCTCTCTGCCAACTGAGCTCTGCCAACTTAGCTCTCTGCCAACTGAGCTGTACCGGTTTGCTCTACCGGTTCGCTCTACCAACAGTCCTGCCAACTGAGCTCTCTGCCAACTGAGCCCTGCCAACTGAGCTCTCTGCCAACCTGCAACTGAGCTCGACCGGTTTGCTCTACCGGTTTGCTCTACCAGTTTGCTCTACCAGTTTGCTCTACTGGTTAACTCTACCAACTGAGCTAGTGAAGCTTCTGCAGACTGATGCTCTACTAACTGAGCTATTGAGGCTTCTGTAGTTTTTGGTTCGAAACATTTATATATCAATAACATTCATATCTAATTAAGTTAACAATTAAAAACATGACAAAAACAGTATATGAACCCATACCTGAATTTCCCGAGCCTCTCAAATCAATTGCATTAACCACTGTGCTATAGAGTCTTTTGATGTTGGCTGGTTGACACATTTATTTATCCTTTCAAAGGAAAAATAACAGTAAACAATCACGTGACCTTTTCTAAATTTAGATTCTATAATCTACAGAAGCAACATAATCTCAATTTAATACCAATTAAACCACAAGCCAAAGTGGTGCAAAGGATAGAACTGTTTGCTACAAAGCTAACGAACAGTTGCACACGAGTTCAAATATCAGTATACTCTTAGTTCCTTTACATTTTGTATTGCAATGATATATATTCATATATAATATCATATTAAATTAAATTACAAAAAAAGCTTGTTTACATTAATGAAATCACATTTATTGTCCAATCTTCTAGAAACTTCTATCATTTATTCATGCTTTTAGATCAATGACATATTGAAACATTACGATTTATTTGTGTGCATATGCAATATAAAATGGAAATCACCTGTTCTGCAGTTCTACATAAAAACACATGTACATCTAAGTTCTGCATGTGTACGTTACCGTCTATGTGACTGCCATTGTCAGTGTGTCATTGTCATGATATGTATGTTCATCATTATATGAGTGTCTGTCAGTATGTCTGTCATTGTCAGTCTGTCCATTAGTGTCAGTATGTCAGGAATTGTCAGTACGTCAGTCACTGTCAGTCAGTCCATCATTGTCAGGCTGTATGTCATTGTCAGTCTGTCCGTCATTGTCAGGTTGTGCGTCAATGTCAGGTATAGCTGTCATCGTCAGTTTAGCCGTCATTATCAGTCATTGTCATTAAATCCATCATTGTAAGTCTCTCCATCATTTCTATGCTGTGCATCATTGTCAGGCTGTCCGTCATTGTCAGGCTGTCCGTCATTGTCCGTACGCTCTACCAGTTTTCTCTACTGGTCACACTGACAATGATAATGATGTAAACAAACAGGATAATTCATGATGATAATGATTTTTAGAAAAATGCATAAGCAACTACAGTGTACTGATCATCAAAAATATTGGCTATTAAATCGAATTGATTATTTGATAATGTAAGTGTAAAAATGTCATTGGAAATATAATATTAATTTTAAATTTACAAAATTAAGCTCGAAATTAATAAACTGATGAAAGTACATCTAGTTCTGGCCTCCATAAAATGTATAGTGTACATTGCTACAATGCAGACGGCTTAAAAAAAGGGACATTACTTTGCAAGTACTTTTTAACAATCTCCTACGCAGTGGTCTCCCTTTTACTAGTAGAAAAAGTAGTTCCGAAAATTTGTTCTTTTCACTCGTGATAAGAACAATTGTTCTTTTCACTGCTGTTATTTCACTGTAGAAATGTCATATATGAGCATAAGGTATAAAATAATATTTTGGAATGATTTGTCAAATGGAAACATAAAATGGCCGAAGGCTTAAATATCTTCTTATAAGTATTTGAAATGACCCCGAGACATTTGATGACCTTGAATAACGATTGATGTGGGTATGGCTCAATACATGTAGCTTCAATACCTTCTTTGAAATCTTGTAACGATATTTATAACTTAGCTCTTTTGTATGATTAATCTCTCAAATGGTTGGCTTCTGATCTAAGTATTTTGTTTTTTCATATGAATAATGGCTGCATGACAAGAAGTTTGAAAGCATGTTGTATGATGCTTTTACTGGGTGTGTTGTCTATCCATAAAAAACCACAACATATTAATCAATACATGTCACCAGACCTACCCATTCATGTACTATGGACATGTTATATGGACATGTTTCTAGATGTAGAATATTGCAATTGCCTTTATGATAAATTTCATTGTCTGTTGTAATGGCATTTTCATTTAAATTTGACGACTATTTTCCTTATAATTATATCAGGCTCTAAGAGACATGGACTGCTGCACATGAAACTTGCAGAACCCGCAAAATCAGAGGTTAACTTGCATTTGAAGTAAACTGAATAATATATATCTTAATGTATTTAAATTTTGATATGATCTAGTATTGATATAGGTTTTTATTTGAAATTGCTTCTTCATATAATTATACAATTAATTACAGTGGTTTAATGTTTAATTATGAGATTTTACTAAATATGTATTTGTTTAATAGCAAATCTGCATAGTATTTTTATGAAATTATTTTGCAAGTTGAACTGTGTCATTATTGCATAAAGTGCTTGTTAAAATGAGCCTCGTTTTTGGAAAACTAAGCGAAAAAGTGTCATCCCTGATTAACCTGTGCAGTACACACAGTCTTATAGGGGACAACACCTTCCCCTTTTATTGTTTTTTTTTTCCTTTAAAGCAAGTATCTTAAAAATTGAAAATGCAGTGTAGATGGAAAGCGGCGGCTCTGATAAGCCGTCCGCACAGGCTTATCTGAGATGAAACTTTACGCACATGCATTAAGCCCACTTTTCCCAAAACGCAGCTCAAATAATCAAGCCCATGTTTTGTGCGCTTGTGTTAGGTGTGCCAAATCCTGCAGCACCTGTGTGCCTTCCAACTGAGACGCAGGGTGGAGTCCATCATTGCCTCCTTACAAGACTGTGTGTTAGAATATATGTTAGAACGTTAGTATTAACACCATATTTGTCATACAAACAAAAAAATCACCAATTTGCACTGATGATCAAGTTTGTTTTAGAAATTTGTTTGGAATCAGATTTGAACTTCATTTGTACACATAGAGATAAAAATAATTCACAAGTTTGGATAATTTTATTGTTATTGTTTACTATAGGATTTTTCTGTGAATGTGCAGTACAGTGCTGGTAACAGTAACCTAAACATAAAAAGAATTGACGAAATAAACAGGAGTATTACACCTAAATAATACTTTACCGATATCACATTTAGTACAGATATTGCATATAATTGCATTTATGTAAAAGTTTGAGATCATTAATCGGGGTAATAGTAGCAAGTCTCAAGGCCAATCACTGAAAATTTACTATTTTAATGAAATACAAGTATTTCTTGTAGAAGGAATTCAATACATTTAATTTATTTAAAAAATCAAACAGGTAAATAATGATAATTAGAACTGTCATTACAATTATAAATGTGCTAGTTGGGTGTCTGCTAGTGTATAATTTACTCTGGTTTGCACACACATGGTGTTGGTCTTTCATCTTCAATATGATTCTTTTATAATTTACAGGCTCTAGGACAGACAGCATCTTTCAAGTACAGGTAGGCTGGTCACAGTGTGTCTAGGATTCCAGCAACGTATTGAGACTCTGTGCATTGACATTATTTTGCTCATTTGTATTATAATGATGTGTTTGTAAAAACAGTTCTGAACATAAGTTACAGTGAAAAATGCAACTGTTAATAGAATCTGTTTAAAAACAAGAAAATTCTTGCTATTCCCCCGCAAACAAAGTTACCGCGGGGTATTCTGGAATTTCCCTGTCGGTCAGTCATTTGGACAGTCCGTTAGTTCGTGTGTTATGCTTCACATGCGTACGTTGTTCGCAAAAGGAAGACGCGTATTGATTTTGAGGTCTAACAACAAATTTACATCGGATGTTACATTAAATTTGTTTCCGCACGATATCTAAAGAATGCTTTGACCTACAATCATCCAGATTAATTGGTATGCTGGTTTCTAATGAGGAAAGGAAGATGCATATTGATTTTTATGTCAAAGGTCAATGTCACAGTAGCCTGTTACATAAAATTTATTTCCACATGATATGTAGAGAATACTGCGACCTAGGATCATAATAATTATTATGCTGGTATTTTACTAAAAGAAAGACCCCTATTTATTTTGAAGTTAAGAAGTCGAAAGTAAAGGTTAGAGCTGCTCTTAACCTGAAATTCATTTCTTTACAATATCTTGCGAACAAGTTTACCCACCAACTTCTAAACTGGTATGCCGATTACTTGAGAGGAAAGGAAGATGCCTATTGATTTTGAGTTCAAAGTTCAGGATCCCAGGCTCTTGTTACATGAACTTTGTTTTTGAATGATATCCAGAGAATTGTTTTACCTGCAGTATGCAGTTTTTTTTGCGAGGAAAGAAAGACGCCTTTTGATTTGGAGGTCAGCTTTCCAAAGGATAAGTTGACAGGAACACGTAACATAAAAAATGTTTTCTCCAAAAACCAGTTTACGTATACGGTTATCTACATGTAGATCTGTGAAACCTACAACAGTTAATAGTATGTTGGTTATACTGAGGAGCCTATCAATTTTGAGGTAAGCCAGTAAGAGTTCAATGTCACTGGAGCTTTTAAATTGAAATCAGTTTTCACAAGATACATAGAGCACGTTTATCTGATAAATTAAGTTTAACTGTTAGTATTGAGGGAATGATATACCCTATTGTTTTTATATCAAGCAATCAAATGTTGAATTCACTGGTAATTTAATAGTGCAATTCTCATGTTAATCTTCAACATATATTTAAGCTTATGATGAAACATTGTTGTGGGTTATGAGCGTAGGTGACCTTGTCTGTGTCTTCAGGTGTCTTTAACTTTTCTGTGTATGTTTATTTGATATGGAAAACCAAACAACATGTTTTTTGTACACTTTACTTTATAGACCCTTTGTCAGGAATAATCAAACAAGATTTCAAATGATTTACAGAAATATCATTAAAATGAATCCACCATATCCACATTGCACCAAGATATAACCAAAGTAATGAATATGATTAAACGTCTGTTTGAACAACGCTGTATTAAGGAAATGCAAAAGCAGGCGGCAGGTAATATATGTCGGGAGCTTATCTCTGTTCAGCAATGATGGATTTTCAAATAACTAGGTTGAAATGATGAGAATGATTATTCAGAGTGCCAAACCAGGTCCGATGTCAAGGGCACGTTTCAAGGTCAAAGATCAAAATAGGAAATCAGTCAATGACAAATTGTCTCCAGCATTACTTTTCAGAGCATTAATATATTTTCAAAATCACCTGGCATAAGTGATAAACATGGTAATCCAAGTGTCACCACCAAGAACCAGGTCTAAATGTCAAGGTCGTTATTCAATGTCAATTTTCAAATTTGTTTTGTCCTTAAGGTAACTGAGCAATGGTTGTGAGTCAGAGTGTCAAGCTTATTACCTTAGTTAAAGGTCAAGGTCAAATATGGAGTTTTAATCAGTACACATGATAAGAATGGTTAGATTTTCTAAAAACTCAACACTAAACTATTTATAATTTGAAAATTGTAAAACATTTTCTAAATTGTAGTAATGAATCGCTTATGTGGTGTTTTCTTTCCGAATGATTGCTCAGATATAGAACAAATTATTTGTGATGTATTTGAAATGTTGTCATTCAAAATGGATTTTGGTGGCTTTCAATAAATCGCTATTATTTTTCCTTTTTGGGATTTCTAACTAATTTATATTCGGAGTACCTCCATTATTTTGGAACATGCTACAAAGTCTTTTTTTGACATTATTACAATTACACAATTGGTCATGACCAAAATTGGTCATGTCTGAATTTTGACAATACAGATTTTCAAAGTATGGAAAATTAAAAAAATATATATCAAAGCATTCCAGTACATGAAATAAAAAGTCCAATGAGCAGACTAATTTGCTAACAAAAAATCTATTAATTTATGCATGATAATTTAAACTGGATAAAGTTTTAAGGTGTTTGCAGTGTAAAAAAATAGGCAAGAAGCAACAAAATACTTTGTATTACTTTACGTAAACAAGTTTATACAATTAATACATGGACAAAAATAACAAGCCTTACACTATTGGGATAAATAACTGTTCTAATAATTCCTTTTGCCAATAATCTTGTAAATGACGAACATGGATAGAAAACAAGCATTGCGATTCAAATAAATTACCGTTTATTGAACTAAATTCCCAGTACATTTTAAAGCTGCCACAAGTACATGTAACTAAAACGTGTCCATAAAACATCGCATATTGGAAGTCTTTCCCTCACTATGGCTTGCTTTCCTGGTTGTTCACTGCTGCAACTCAGGTGACAATTAGGTTTCATAAGGTGTTGTTTCCCTCCTTTGAATGACTTCTGAATTTTTATGTCCCTTTCTTCGAAGAAGAGGGGGTATATTGTTTTTTGCCTGTCTGTCTGTCATTGTATGTGTGTCCCAAAACTTTAACCTTGCTCATATTGAAGATAGCAACTTGATATTTGTCATGCATGTGTTTGTGAAAGGTCAAGGTCACCCTTCAAGGTCAAAGGTCAAATATATGGGTCAAAATCGCTCAAAAGGGGGAATAGTGTTTCTCAAACACATCACTTGTTTTTTATATTAAGCTTAAATTTTTTAGTTGTTTCTCATGCACTTTTTCTAAAAAATAATCAGGAAAAAGGAAGATTTTTATTTAATCTAAGTATTTTTTAAATGTGTTTCTGCCATTTTTAAAGGGGCCTTTTCACAGATTTTGGCATTTTTTAACTTATTCATTAAATGCTTTATATTGATAATTGTAAACATTGGATCGTAAAAGCTCCAGTAAAAAATCAAGAATAAAATTAAAAAAAGGAAAAGAACATTGCCCGGAGCAGGTTTCGAACCTGTGACCCCTGGAGTCCTGCCAGAGTCCTGAAGTAAAAACGCTTTAGCCGAGTACACATAGTTGACGTATTTTATACCTTATATAAGAAATCTTCGTAGTTTCACAAAATTTAACGACAAAAACAGAACTCTCCAAATTATTCAATCGTTTCGCGTTGCAACGCTTTATAATTTTTAGGTTTTAAAATCGTCAAAAGATGCATATAATGGCTAAATTAGACCATGGTAAATGTTCAGTATTACTGTTTCCTCACAAATATCATAACTAAAACGAAAATTTGCGAATCTGAAACAATTTTTTTCAATTTTGTCAATTTACCAAAGCGTGAAAAGATCCCTTTAAGAACTTAATAAATTATCGGATATACGTTTATGCAACTCTGCTAACATATTTGTTTGGTTATGACAAAGAAATCCATGCATTTGCAATATTTTATATTAAGTAAATATCGATCTTAAAATCCGGATTTATTTACTTTAGGGTCAAGGAAAGATTTTTAAATTGTATTAATCACAGGTGGTTAGCGTGTGGCTATGATATTAATTAGTGAAAACATCATTTTGAATGATAAATAATCATATTATAACGAAAAATTAACTTTTATGAAAAAAAAATTTTTCACTATCAAATATATATATAACAAGGTATGCAACTCAAAATCACCCCAAAACGGGGTACATTGCTTTGAACAGCCATATCTTCATCAATTGTGCAGCGATTTTCACGATCTCGGTCTTATTCAACGCAGAAATGAATTTCCTTTCTGGAAATGTATATGTATTGCAGTATTTTTACAAACGCTGTGTCAACGTTTAAGAAATAACACGATACACAACTCGCATGACCCAGTTGACAGTGATCATGCTGTCGTTAAGACTGAAATTTTCACGGAGTAAAGGGCATCTTCCCTGCCAAGTTAATGTACCTCGATACCATAATTCAATAAAACGTATGAAAAAACATTACTACCGTGCTTGTCGTTTCATTATGCATCAAAACTAACTGTCCAGCGCCGTTTGAAACCTTTGTTTACATATATTTCAAGTGACCCATATTTTCAAAAACAAACGGTGTGCGTGCGGAGTTTTGTTACGGGTGATTTCATTGGTCCAAAGCGAAGGTGTGTCTTGGTTCCCAGCTTCTACACGATCTCATTAGTAAACGTGGGAACCGTATTGGCGGAATTATCATCAGACATTCACTTCGATTGTGTCATCTGCTTTTAGTAGTTTTCAGTGTGGTTATTAAACAGAAAAAAAGTTTGGTGGATCACCTTACAACAGCACACGCCCAGTTATGGCTGCAGTAACTTGGTAATTGCCGCGACATCGATTTTGTTAGGAATACAATAAAAAGGGGAGGTGCTAATTAGTGTTTGTTTCAGTTTACATTTGAATACATATAGATAGATTGAACAACGCAAAGTAGACACCAGGGATGTATAAAAGATCTATTATACATCCCTGGTAGACACCAAGTAACGGCTGTAGACATTTTTGGTGAAACATACATACAATGAAATTGTTATATGTTTTAAACTTAAAAACGATTTTTTTTAATTAAAGACTTTAATTTTTGTACTACCAGATTGTACTGATTTCAATAAACTGAAACAATCACTTCTCTTTTCATCCCCAAACAAATACAATCAATATTTGCATACATACAACAAAACAACGCTGTAAATTGTAACCCATTTTACTTGACCTGATTATTAAAATAACTTTCCATACATGTTTATCATAAAACCCATTAATGACATGATGGGTTATACATGTACATTTAACTGATAATGCCAAATAATAGCTATACTGCTTGTCAAATAGAAAAAAAAGTAGAACAATTAAAACTTCTTTAACTAAACAAGTATTTGGTTTGGACATTAAATTTTGACTGGTATGTATTCCTATAAATACAGCTTGTATAGAAGTAAACATGGTTCAGTTATGATCTGTATATGTTAAGATTAAAAAATTTCTATTTGTGGAAATATTGTAAATGTGCAATAGAATATGAAACTAAAAAAACATGGTACATTAAAAGTGACATATGACTTACCAAAACACAATAATAGTATCTAAAATAATGAAGGAAAACTATTTAATAGCAAGAGTAATAGCACATCTGACATTACTTTATTACTTATTTTTGTAAGAAATCAGAAGTTGCATTTGAAAAAATAATTAAGTTTTTAATTGTTTTTGTTAAACAACAATGTTTCATTTTAGTAACATATAAGGATTCGCCCAGAAAAGGGTATTACCCAAATATTTTTTATTATTATTTTATAACATAAAAAAGATGGATATAATTTCAAGTACTCGATGAATTCATTGAGTACTTGTTTCCATATAACACTTTTTAGATTAACTTATGGTTTGTAAATGCAGCATGCATGAACTATTTAATTAATTTATCACTCTTAAATAAAATAATGAGAAAAATGTGTTTTTGAAGTGAGGTATTACACAAATATCCCAACCCAGTTGATCAGTTTATGTGATTAAAAAACATTACATTTTATTACTGTTTAACTGGCAAACTGAAGAAATGGTCATGTTAACACATAGTAAACAGAAAAAAAGACATTACACAAAATATACTTCTGTTGTGTACACTCTTAAAACTTCAAAATCTGAAGTTTAAATTTCTTTAATTTAAAATAACTGAAATGTACAGCTAATCACCTCGAATATTACTGACCTAAGTTTCCTAAATTTAACAAACACCCACTGTTATTCACATGATGAACATAAAAATAGATTCCCTGTTTTTAACACTTTCTTCCACTTCATATGGTGTTGAAGTCCAGCACACTGTCGATGTATCGAATACTTACAACCACCACACTGTATCCACTGATTCTGACCTTGAAAATAATTGTCAGTCTTTTTACAAATCTTACACTTAACCTCATCTCCTCCAGAAGACATAACAGTCTTGTCAGTTGGAGAGGATGTTTCAGTATACTCGTTTTCAGAGAAGTCACATTCAAAATCTGGTATATGGATTTTCTTTCTCTTTCTTTCACTTTTTCTTGTTACTACACCACTTGAAGTGATTGACTCATCAGGCAAATCACCAGAAGTTAATTCCTTTGAGCACATTCCTGGTGCACCTTGTTGACCTGCTTTGTGTTGTAATTTCTTCGGTGCTGGGCCTTTACCTGTGCTACTTGTTTTCCCTTTTTTGTGTGACTTTTTGACTTTAGTAGCCATTTGGGACTTAACAGCAATACTTCCTTCTTCAGAAATTTCACCTTCAAAAACTGGTGAAGATATGTTCTTCTTTCTCGCTCCCTTTTTAGCATATATACCACTAGATGTACTAGGTTCATCATATGAAACACTTACATATTCTTCCTCTGATGAAATTTCTTCCACATGTTGTTCATCTTTTTTGAGTTGTGCCTTCTTAACGGCTGGGGCCTTACCTTTTCTTGTAGTTTTTTTTGTCATGAATGCCTGTCTCTGAAACTCGTACTTGCTTCCTGTGGGCCATTTTCTTCTTAATATTAAAACTCTCAAGAAGGTCTTTGCGAAACTGATTAACCATTACCATCAGGAAAAGTTCAATTATCAGATTATAAACTTGCTTTGTTACACCATGTTCTAGCTGCTTGTCCTTTACACTGTGTTCTATAGTATTGGCAAAGGATTTGAAAAGTGTATTATTTGACAGAATTTTTTCTTTGATCTTTTCAAACATTTCACTCCCATACTTGTTTAAATTTTCATCAATCAACAATTCTAAGGTTCTTCGAGTAAGTTCCAGGAAAAAATGGTACAATTCATCTGATATGTTGGTAAGTAATCTTTGTCCGTATTGCTTGCATGCAATGTCTATGAGTGACTCTGGTTCTTTGGTGATGGACTGAATGTACTGTTCTTCTACCTTCAGACTTTCTAACAAATTAACCAACTTCAATGAATCATTGTATTTACTAATTGAGTCACTGTCTAATTTGTACATATTGTTTTTTTTCTTTTGTTTATTCTTGTGCAGGATTTTAGCTATGCAGTAACTGCCGATGTATCTTACTCTTGCATGTGATTCATTTGTCACAGATCTATTTGATATGTGTCGCTGAACAACTGGCAATCGTTCAACATTGCTCTGCAACACATATTTTCGTATTTGATTAGACACATTAAAACAAATGTGGACATGATCATCTGTGAATCGCGAGTCCTCGAATAAAGTTAAACAGTTCATTCGGAATTCAGCACTAGTTTGATGAGCATGCACATTAGAGTAAAACTCTGTTTGCTGTTTAGCTGTAAAAGGCCGAATTGGTTCAGTGTTTGAAGACTCAATCAGTGCTGAATAAAATGCATACTCCTTTTTGCAGAACTGAATGTATTTTATTTTGTTCATATCATTTATGATCCTATTTACATGATCTTGCATTGCAGTGACTGGATTCTTGAAATTTATCTGATCTAGAATTTGATCCAGATTTAAATCATCTGGAAGATTCAAATCATCTTTAACACTACTTATTTTTAGGATCAGTTCATCAAATTCACTATCAAATTCTTCCTGGCTAGTTACATTTTCATTCATCTCCACATTGTCTATGCTCTCTTGTATTAGCTGCATGTCTTGCAATGTATATATCCCTGGTGGGTTTGGCTCTTGTGTGTTTCTGAAATGAAAATTGAAGCAACTTAGTATAACCCCAAAAGTAACACATTACACTTTTAAAGGGGCCTTTTCACATTTTGGTAAATTAACAAAATTAAAACAAGAGATGTGTTTGTGAAACACTATGTCCCCTTATATATGACCTTTGACCTTGAAGGATGACCTTGACCTTTCACCACTCAAAATGTGCATCTCCATGAGATACACATGCATGCCAAATACCAAGTTGCTATCTTCAATATTGCAAAAGTATTCATAAAATAAGGGATTTGGGACACATATATTTGACCTCTGACCTTGAAGGGTGACCTTGACCTTGACCTTTCACCACTCAAAATGTGCAGCTCCATGAGATACACATTCATGCCAAATATCAAGTTGCTATCTTCAATATTGCAAAAGTATTCATAAAATAAGCGATTTGGGCCACATATATTTGACGTCTGACCTTGAAGGATGACCTTGACTTTGACCTTTCACCACTCAAAATGTGCAGCTTCATGAGATACACATGCATGCCAAATATGAAGTTGCTATCTTCAATATAGCAAAAGTTATTGCAAAATGTTAAAGTTGGCGCAAACCAACCAACAGACCAACCAACCAACCAACAGACCAACCAACAGACAGGGCAAAAACAATATGTTCCCTACTACTATAGTGGGGGACATTAAAACCTGAAAATTATAAAGTGTTGCAGCATGAAACTATTGAATAATTTGTAGAGTTCTGTTGTTGTTGTTATATTTAGTGAAACTACGAGGATTGCTTATATAAAGAATTCAATACAACCATCATGGTAAGAGCACGGCTGGCTGAGTGATCTAAGTGTGTAGGCTTTTACTCCAGGACTCCAGGGGTCAGTGGTTCGAGCCCTGTTGAAGTTTACTTTTTTTCTTCTTTTTTAAATTGTATTCTTGATTTTTTACTTGATCCCATGTTTGCATGTATCAAAATTAAGCTTTTATGACAAAATTCAATACATGCAAACATCTGTGAAAAGGCCCCTTTAAGAGTTGGTTAATAACCAAATTGTAATTTATTTTATTAAGTGCTCAGTGATATACATTGTAAGTCAGTGATTTAAACTAAATTTATGTTACCCTTTTTGTTCATTTTAATATTTTGAAACGGTTTGCTTTGTACTTTATTACACACATTATCAGAATTACTGTCTTATTTGAAATATTCACCTTATGAAATGCTTTAAATTATGGATTGAAATGAAAGATATTTATTATATTAAGCAATTACTCTATAAAATATTTTGTTAATACTTTATATTCAAAATAATTTGATTATTTAGTTGATTTCGTCTATTTTGTATCCAATACCAGGGCTTTCATGAACAAAAGTTTGAAGTTTCAAAATTTTTGAAATCCAATAAATGAGGTATTAAGTGCAATCACTGATTATAATTCAAATTAGCAATATGTGCAAAAATATATAAATGAACATAATAATTGATTACATAAAGCTATGGAAAAGTGTTATAAACATATTAATGTCACCTTATACACCAAAATTTTGTGAGAAAAAATCCAAATTCAGAGACAATGAAGTTAAGACTTCCAAATTTCAAGAGTAATTGAAAGCCCTGTTACAATAACACATGTAATTTACGCATTATATTTATTTAACACAGGCTGGTCCAACGGTTAGAAGCAGATGAAAATAGCTGCATACAAGTAGATAAGTTATACTCAGCCTACCAGTCGGAATTGGATGAAAATTATGTTCCTGTTACAAAACGAATGCTAATTGAACAGTTTACAAACATATTTCCATCAACAGAAAAAAAGACACTTCAAACAAACTTGAAAAGTAGAGTTACCCAGTACAAAGGCGTCAAATTGCTTGCTTTACAAACATTACAAGAAGAAGCATGCACCATGTCTGACCTAGTGAAGTGTTTACCCCATGATGTTGCAATTGTGGAATGTACCTCAAGCCATCTTAAATGCTCCATTGATGCCAATATTAGAAGTAATGGGAATAACATTTTCAAAGAGATAACATTTTTGGAAAATGGTTTATGGTCTTTGGAAATATCTGGAAAGGAAATTGAGTTAGGCATCCTTTCTATATCGAACAGGTTCACAAAAAACAGCAAAGGCATTGGTACTGTCCTGAAGATTGTGAGCTTAATCAGATTATGTGAAGGTGTCATTATCAACAATAAAACAATAATGACCCGTTTCCACATCCTTGAAAATCTGGCTACTGGCACTGAAGCATCATCCAGAATTTTGAGATCTGTTCTATGTAATAGGGTTACTCCCTTAAATTGTAAGACAAACACATGCATTAAGTGCCAAAGAATGACTAAAACTACTTCATTACAAAATGTACCAACAATGGAATATCAAACGAAATCTGACATTTACTCAGAAGGTGATGAGATAGTTGACAAATTAAAAAAAATAATACCAGGTGCAACTGGACAAATGGTTCAACTATTTTTAAGTCAGGCGTCAAATGTAGATAAAGACCCAAGAGGCAGGAGGTGGACTGAAGAAATGATATCCATTTGCCTCCAATGGTACTGCAGAAGTCCACATTCTTATGAATCTTTTAGGCAAAGTGGTTACCTATTACTTCCATCAAAATCTACACTTATCCATTACAAAAATATTGTCAAACAGAATGTGGGTTTTGACAGAAACATCTTTACATGGATGCTTGAAGAGGCCACCAGGCAAAAACTTCCTCCAGAAGGGTTCTATGGTGGTCTGATATTTGACGAAATGTCAATTCAATCTGATGTACAACTTTGTAAAAATGGGGATGTCATTGAGTTAATTGGTCTAGTGGATCTTGGGGAAGAAGGAAATATGTCAAACACATTGAGGAAAGGAAAAAATGAGAAGAGTTGTGGGTCCCATGCTTTACAGCTTGTCTTTCTAGGTGTAACAGGGTTCAGATTTCCTGTTGCACATTTTGTGTCAGGGGGAATTCAGGCACCTGAGCTATACCCCTTATTCTGGGAGGCAGTGGATCTCTTAAGAATGTTCGGCTTTAACGTCTTGTACACATGCATGGATGGGGCCCAGTGCAACCGCACATTTATGCACATAAATAACCTCAATTCAAATTTTGTTGCTTTAAGCCCTTGTTCATTTTCCAGCATGATTTTCATAATGGACAGTTCTCATGTCATCAAAAAAATAAGAAATAATCTGCTAAAAAGTGGGATATGCAAATCTTCAACACGACTCCTTACTTTGACAACAAGTGACACTATACAGTGGCAAATGTTCATTGATTGTTACCATTGGGACAAAGGAAATGCATTGCAAATCCACAGAAAATTATCCAATGAACATTTTTTTCCGTCCACACAATCAAAAATGCGGAATCATTTAGCGGATGAAGTTCTTAATTCAGATATGCTTAACCTTATGATTCAGTATCAAACACATTTAGGTTCTAAAGGTGTAGTTTTAAATGGGGCAATTGAACTTCTAAGGTACACCAGTAAACTTGTCAGTTTTTTTAGAGACATGCGTCCTGTAAAGCAAATGAATGATACACGATTGCATGACTTGTTGAGTGTTGCACATTTCTTTGATGATTGGAAAACTGCCTCATTGAATAATTCTTCATTAAAGTCTGTTGAAAGGAATAAACAAATAATGTCTATTCAATGTCATGAAGACATACAGTCTTGTATACTGGGGATGATAGATCTATGTAAAGTGTATCTTGGCATGAAATCTCTAGTGTATATTACACCAGGATTAATTAACTCGGATGTTGTAGAAAATACATTTAATCAACAGAGATCCACATACCATGGAGCTAATTCTAACCCTAATGCAATGCAGTATAGAAAAGCACTCAATAGCATTGTGCTTGGTCAGGGAATTATTTCTCAAAAGGCAAATGCTGGCAAAAATCGTGCTACAGCTATACCTTACAATTTAGCACTAAGAAAAGGTACTTCTAATATCAGTATGAAAACAACATCCCATGAAAAAAGCAAAGTAAAAGTGATCAGAATGTAAAGATCATGTTCTGTGTAAATTTTGACCAGATTTGTCAGATATTTATTTTCCAAGAATGTTTCAATCCATTAATGTATGGTTATAAATAAGCCTGTTATAATACAATGATTGTCTTAACCCTTTCAGTGCGGGAACCGAATTTTGAAGGCCTTTGCAAACAGTTTGGATCCAGATGAGACGCCACAGAACATGGCGTCTCATCAGGATCCAAACTGTTTGCTATTCTGATAATTTTTGAAAAAAATCGAAGAAAATGCTAATTTTAGAAATTAAGCAGACGACATTTTAGCAGACGACAAATTTCCCAGCATGCAAACGGTTAATTGGCAGTTTCACTTTATAGTACATGGCACATTATATAAAAAACCCACTTAACTTCATATTATACTAAGATGTACTACTACCGGTATTCTGATATGTTGGAAGTTTCCCCATGTGAACAACTGGAGAAATATTTAAGTTCTTATTTGATACTAGTGTAATGTTAATAAATATGTGCATAATTTTATTTTATTTTTTCATTTGATAAATTTGATAAAACACTCAGATATATTTTCTCTGACAAGTATACTGTTTTTACCCTTTCCCACATAGAAGCTAAGTGAAAATGGCTATGAGCAAACAGCATAAAACCAGAACAGTCTGCGAGTAACTCGCAGTCTGTTCAAGTTTTATGCTGTTTGCTGCTCATCAGTATCAAAGGGTTTGAAATGAAGCCTTTAAAACTTATCTAGTAAGAAAGGTATTTAATTAAATTTAACTTTCATAGGAAATACAAATGCATAAAAATACTTATATAAGTGGTAAAGAGTTAAAATTTAATGTTATAATTGTAAACCAATGCTGGCACACTAGTACAAATATAACCTTGGCCTGCATATTTTAAGAAGTTACTAATATGCCGTTCTTAGAGGGCATTAAAGAATAAGACTTAATTGAAAAAGACCAGAAAACACTGTATTATGTGAATTTGGAATAAGACATCAAACTGTAAATGGACATCATTTTGGTGATTTTCACAAATAAAACTATTAATTTAATGAAATGAATTTATTTTTGTAATATTTTATCTATACTACAAGCTTAATAAGCAATTTTCCATGACTTTTTTATTAACAAAGATTGTATTTTCATCATTTTTACTGTATTGTTAAACTGTGTCCATGCACCACATGGACAGTTTCATTTCATGAGGATTAAAAAAAAAACAATCCAGTTTTGCAGTAAAATTAATTTAAATGATGCTATTATATATGCAAGTATCTGTTTTAATTATAATTTGCCAAACTAAATAAATACAACATATAAAACTGCATAATATGCACTTTTGAAAAAACACAAATTATTCCCAAATTGATGTCTTATCCCAACTTCACATAATACTGAGTTAGAGTTAAAAAGGTAGTGTTTACATTCTACACCTGAGCAGTAGTTTACAAGCTGTTGGTCATTAATTACTTAATCCAGGTGTATTGCCCTGATACTGTAGCTTTAAAATTATTATTTTTCTTTCTCATAAATATTATCATTCGCAAGTATTTATGTATTCAAAGACAACATATTTTAAGAAATCTACAGAAATTAAAAATAAAAGGAAAACACAATGACACCCTGGGGAGGTCTGATGTTGACTTAAGGGCCATTAACAACTTTGAAAAAGCTTCATTCCTGCCAAGTTTTGGCAAAAATAACCAGGTGGTTTAGGAAGAGATGCTGCTTTAGTAAAAAATGTTGACTTTTTGATATTTAAACCATTTCACCACTTTCTTTGAGCATAATTGGAAATCAACATTTATGAATGTCATAGTACATTTTTGCAATTACATGTATATCATTTTGGTGTAAACTGTGTATTATTATGTCTATTGTCATATTTGATTTGTTACTGTTTGATATTCCATAACTTAAATGTGTGTGTGTTTTCCAATACAATCATGAACCCTACATTTAATCTCAAATTCAACAAAATCTTTGCTAGATTAAAGTACCTGTATTGTGTACATATATTAAAATACTGAAATGTAATTACCCCTTTAATCCTGGTCTACAGCAGCTCAGGTCTTCATGTTCCAAAATTGAGGGCTGGTTCATGAAGAGTTGTACCACTTCTGGCTGACTAATTACATGACAGGTTGGATCGAAATTGATTACCCTCAGTCCCTCTGAAGATTTAGCACGGCCAAGTGCAACCCCAAGTTGTCCTGGTTTGAATATTTGGTGACAGTCCACTTCCAATCTACAAATATACCATATTTAGATAAACTGTGTTGAAAATAGTTATAATTGTTAAGTTCAGGTATCATAAAAGCTTCTTAGTGAAATATTAAACAAAGTCTTCCTAATATAAACATTTGGGATTAATTTTACTGCGTTCATTCCAATAATTTCAACTCACAATATTGAAAACAAAATAAACTGTTCCGAATATTATGTATATTATTGTTTATATATTATGTTATGTAAGGCACAGTTACCAGTAAACTAATGCATCTGGCTATGACTTAAACAAATTTAAGAATTTACTGAATTTTCTCTTAGAAGTTCTAATATAGGACCCAAGTCTGTTATCACTGTAGTGTATCAATAGCTGTTATGTAAGGACGGGTCTTTTTCTGATCTCTTCAGGAAAAAGTACATGCACAATTGGGAATTTTGGTATTCTTTTTATTTGTAAACAAGGATAACGTATAGTATGTATTAAAATACTGTGGACATAACATCTTAGAATGTATGCATTTTTAACTGAAAGAAAGAAGTAAACTTTTGTTTATGACATACCGGTATTATTTATGCTTATTCTTAAGATTGGGAATTTTTTAGCAAATTTTGAAGAATATATCATATGTAAATGTATGTGATACTTTGACAGTGACAGACATGTCACATGTTTGTTGTATTAATGGATGGAATTAATTTTGGGTTTGTTATGGAATGTTATTAAATGGTACTTTACCAGTGGCATATGTTAATAGGTATGCTCATATTATGCAATAAAACTTTAAGCATGTGACCAATAAACAATGAAATGTAACAATGTAACTGATGTTTAGGTAAAATTTTGACCAGTTACACAGTAATATTAAATAATAACAAATATTGTATTTGATTGCATGCAAATGTACAAATTTACTCACCTATTTAGAGTTAATCCTTGAGATTTATGAATGGTCATCGAAAAGCTCAGATTAACTGGATACTGAGTGCGTACAGCAACTTCTGCATTTTTCGATGGACTGAAAACTAAATTTTTAGTAACTTAGTTGTTTAGCTATCTACAAGGTGAAAAATCGTATTGTATCTTATCTTTGATCTAAACTTTCTTCTTTCATAACTTTAAATTAAACTGTTTAAGACATAATCAACCATGTATTCTAGATTGATAAGCAATGTACACAATAGTCATGTATTATATTATTGTTTATATATAAGCAAACAAAAAATAAATTACCTGCAAATCTGTGTTTTTCTAACTGTAATTTGGTTTGCAGAGATGTAAATTCTATCACTGGTCCCATGTCTGTGATGCTATGCACATGTCCTTGAAGTCCATTTACAAGTTTATCTGATATATTTTTCAACAGCATGACTGGTGAGCCAATTTTAAGCCACAGTATTTTTGGTGCAATCATTTTTTCTAAAAAATGTCTGTCCCCGTCATCGTGTGACTTGAACTCGTACAGTTCTCCAGGGTATTCAAGTATACAATCACGATTGTGTTGATCAACCTTTTCATTACGAGAAAACAGCTTTACACAGTCACTTGCGTCTGTCAATGGTCTCTCTAGGGTTTTAATGAAATTGATACTATCAATTGACATTTCACCATCAGCAGCTTCTTTAATAGCCTTGATAAGATGTGGTTCGCTTTGTCTCACTACTTCTCTAAGGATTATCCTGTGGGGTATCACTTTTGTAAATAATTCTGATTGAAAACAAAATTCACCTTCTTCAGCATACAAGGGATTTGGAACAGGGGGGAGTTGTTTAAAATCCCCACTTAATACTAGTTGAATTCCACCAAACAACTTATCCGGGTTTCTAATTTGGCAAACTTGGTCTAATGACTCGAAGAACTTCTTGCTCAACATTGAGCATTCGTCAATTATAAGGACATCTGTTGTTTTCAGTCTGTCTCTTACAATTGCGAATTCAGCATAATGTTCGACTACGCTCTTGACTTCACCCGTGTTGTAGCGACCGTCGCCTATTCCCGACCATTTGTGAATGGTCATCGCATTTGCATAGAGAGCAGATGCTATTCCAGTGGTGGCTGTTATTGCTACATTTTTGTTATTCTTTTTTAATGATTTTTCTATCTGTTTAATTAAGTGCGTTTTACCAGTGCCTGCTGAGCCAAGTATTAAAACATTGTGACCGTTTGTTACCTTGTTTAACGCATCGATTTGTTCACCATTTAAATCCATTATGTAATTAAAATCAGTATACACAAACTGCGTAGTGTACAAATTTGACATACCGCGGGAAACTTCGGTTCCCACGTTTACTAATGAGATCGTGTAGAAGCTGGGAACCAAGACACACCTTCGCTTTGGACCAATGAAATCACCCGTAACAAAACTCCGCACGCACACCGTTTGTTTTTGAAAATATGGGTCACTTGAAATATATGTAAACAAAGGTTTCAAACGGCGCTGGACAGTTAGTTTTGATGCATAATGAAACGACAAGCACGGTAGTAATGTTTTTTCATACGTTTTATTGAATTATGGTATCGAGGTACATTAACTTGGCAGGGAAGATGCCCTTTACTCCGTGAAAATTTCAGTCTTAACGACAGCATGATCACTGTCAACTGGGTCATGCGAGTTGTGTATCGTGTTATTTCTTAAACGTTGACACAGCGTTTGTAAAAATACTGCAATACATATACATTTCCAGAAAGGAAATTCATTTCTGCGTTGAATAAGACCGAGATCGTGAAAATCGCTGCACAATTGATGAAGATATGGCTGTTCAAAGCAATGTACCCCGTTTTGGGGTGATTTTGAGTTGCATACCTTGTTATATATATATTTGATAGTGAAAAATTTTTTTTTCATAAAAGTTAATTTTTCGTTATAATATGATTATTTATCATTCAAAATGATGTTTTCACTAATTAATATCATAGCCACACGCTAACCACCTGTGATTTGAAATATTCACCTTATGAAATGCTTTAAATTATGGATTGAAATGAAAGATATTTATTATATTAAGCAATTACTCTATAAAATATTTTGTTAATACTTTATATTCAAAATAATTTGATTATTTAGTTGATTTCGTCTATTTTGTATCCAATACCAGGGCTTTCATGAACAAAAGTTTGAAGTTTCAAAATTTTTGAAATCCAATAAATGAGGTATTAAGTGCAATCACTGATTATAATTCAAATTAGCAATATGTGCAAAAATATATAAATGAACATAATAATTGATTACATAAAGCTATGGAAAAGTGTTATAAACATATTAATGTCACCTTATACACCAAAATTTTGTGAGAAAAAATCCAAATTCAGAGACAATGAAGTTAAGACTTCCAAATTTCAAGAGTAATTGAAAGCCCTGTTACAATAACACATATAATTTACGCATTATATTTATTTAACACAGGCTGGTCCAACGGTTAGAAGCAGATGAAAATAGCTGCATACAAGTAGATAAGTTATACTCAGCCTACCAGTCGGAATTGGATGAAAATTATGTTCCTGTTACAAAACGAATGCTAATTGAACAGTTTACAAACATATTTCCATCAACAGAAAAAAAGACACTTCAAACAAACTTGAAAAGTAGAGTTACCCAGTACAAAGGCGTCAAATTGCTTGCTTTACAAACATTACAAGAAGAAGCATGCACCATGTCTGACCTAGTGAAGTGTTTACCCCATGATGTTGCAATTGTGGAATGTACCTCAAGCCATCTTAAATGCTCCATTGATGCCAATATTAGAAGTAATGGGAATAACATTTTCAAAGAGATAACATTTTTGGAAAATGGTTTATGGTCTTTGGAAATATCTGGAAAGGAAATTGAGTTAGGCATCCTTTCTATATCGAACAGGTTCACAAAAAACAGCAAAGGCATTGGTACTGTCCTGAAGATTGTGAGCTTAATCAGATTATGTGAAGGTGTCATTATCAACAATAAAACAATAATGACCCGTTTCCACATCCTTGAAAATCTGGCTACTGGCACTGAAGCATCATCCAGAATTTTGAGATCTGTTCTATGTAATAGGGTTACTCCCTTAAATTGTAAGACAAACACATGCATTAAGTGCCAAAGAATGACTAAAACTACTTCATTACAAAATGTACCAACAATGGAATATCAAACGAAATCTGACATTTACTCAGAAGGTGATGAGATAGTTGACAAATTAAAAAAAATAATACCAGGTGCAACTGGACAAATGGTTCAACTATTTTTAAGTCAGGCGTCAAATGTAGATAAAGACCCAAGAGGCAGGAGGTGGACTGAAGAAATGATATCCATTTGCCTCCAATGGTACTGCAGAAGTCCACATTCTTATGAATCTTTTAGGCAAAGTGGTTACCTATTACTTCCATCAAAATCTACACTTATCCATTACAAAAATATTGTCAAACAGAATGTGGGTTTTGACAGAAACATCTTTACATGGATGCTTGAAGAGGCCACCAGGCAAAAACTTCCTCCAGAAGGGTTCTATGGTGGTCTGATATTTGACGAAATGTCAATTCAATCTGATGTACAACTTTGTAAAAATGGGGATGTCATTGAGTTAATTGGTCTAGTGGATCTTGGGGAAGAAGGAAATATGTCAAACACATTGAGGAAAGGAAAAAATGAGAAGAGTTGTGGGTCCCATGCTTTACAGCTTGTCTTTCTAGGTGTAACAGGGTTCAGATTTCCTGTTGCACATTTTGTGTCAGGGGGAATTCAGGCACCTGAGCTATACCCCTTATTCTGGGAGGCAGTGGATCTCTTAAGAATGTTCGGCTTTAACGTCTTGTACACATGCATGGATGGGGCCCAGTGCAACCGCACATTTATGCACATAAATAACCTCAATTCAAATTTTGTTGCTTTAAGCCCTTGTTCATTTTCCAGCATGATTTTCATAATGGACAGTTCTCATGTCATCAAAAAAATAAGAAATAATCTGCTAAAAAGTGGGATATGCAAATCTTCAACACGACTCCTTACTTTGACAACAAGTGACACTATACAGTGGCAAATGTTCATTGATTGTTACCATTGGGACAAAGGAAATGCATTGCAAATCCACAGAAAATTATCCAATGAACATTTTTTTCCGTCCACACAATCAAAAATGCGGAATCATTTAGCGGATGAAGTTCTTAATTCAGATATGCTTAACCTTATGATTCAGTATCAAACACATTTAGGTTCTAAAGGTGTAGTTTTAAATGGGGCAATTGAACTTCTAAGGTACACCAGTAAACTTGTCAGTTTTTTTAGAGACATGCGTCCTGTAAAGCAAATGAATGATACACGATTGCATGACTTGTTGAGTGTTGCACATTTCTTTGATGATTGGAAAACTGCCTCATTGAATAATTCTTCATTAAAGTCTGTTGAAAGGAATAAACAAATAATGTCTATTCAATGTCATGAAGACATACAGTCTTGTATACTGGGGATGATAGATCTATGTAAAGTGTATCTTGGCATGAAATCTCTAGTGTATATTACACCAGGATTAATTAACTCGGATGTTGTAGAAAATACATTTAATCAACAGAGATCCACATACCATGGAGCTAATTCTAACCCTAATGCAATGCAGTATAGAAAAGCACTCAATAGCATTGTGCTTGGTCAGGGAATTATTTCTCAAAAGGCAAATGCTGGCAAAAATCGTGCTACAGCTATACCTTACAATTTAGCACTAAGAAAAGGTACTTCTAATATCAGTATGAAAACAACATCCCATGAAAAAAGCAAAGTAAAAGTGATCAGAATGTAAAGATCATGTTCTGTGTAAATTTTGACCAGATTTGTCAGATATTTATTTTCCAAGAATGTTTCAATCCATTAATGTATGGTTATAAATAAGCCTGTTATAATACAATGATTGTCTTAACCCTTTCAGTGCGGGAACCGAATTTTGAAGGCCTTTGCAAACAGTTTGGATCCAGATGAGACGCCACAGAACATGGCGTCTCATCAGGATCCAAACTGTTTGCTATTCTGATAATTTTTGAAAAAAATCGAAGAAAATGCTAATTTTAGAAATTAAGCAGACGACATTTTAGCAGACGACAAATTTCCCAGCATGCAAACGGTTAATTGGCAGTTTCACTTTATAGTACATGGCACATTATATAAAAAAACCCACTTAACTTCATATTATACTAAGATGTACTACTACCGGTATTCTGATATGTTGGAAGTTTCCCCATGTGAACAACTGGAGAAATATTTAAGTTCTTATTTGATACTAGTGTAATGTTAATAAATATGTGCATAATTTTATTTTATTTTTTCATTTGATAAATTTGATAAAACACTCAGATATATTTTCTCTGACAAGTATACTGTTTTTACCCTTTCCCACATAGAAGCTAAGTGAAAATGGCTATGAGCAAACAGCATAAAACCAGAACAGTCTGCGAGTAACTCGCAGTCTGTTCAAGTTTTATGCTGTTTGCTGCTCATCAGTATCAAAGGGTTTGAAATGAAGCCTTTAAAACTTATCTAGTAAGAAAGGTATTTAATTAAATTTAACTTTCATAGGAAATACAAATGCATAAAAATACTTATATAAGTGGTAAAGAGTTAAAATTTAATGTTATAATTGTAAACCAATGCTGGCACACTAGTACAAATATAACCTTGGCCTGCATATTTTAAGAAGTTACTAATATGCCGTTCTTAGAGGGCATTAAAGAATAAGACTTAATTGAAAAAGACCAGAAAACACTGTATTATGTGAATTTGGAATAAGACATCAAACTGTAAATGGACATCATTTTGGTGATTTTCACAAATAAAACTATTAATTTAATGAAATGAATTTATTTTTGTAATATTTTATCTATACTACAAGCTTAATAAGCAATTTTCCATGACTTTTTTATTAACAAAGATTGTATTTTCATCATTTTTACTGTATTGTTAAACTGTGTCCATGCACCACATGGACAGTTTCATTTCATGAGGATTAAAAAAAAAACAATCCAGTTTTGCAGTAAAATTAATTTAAATGATGCTATTATATATGCAAGTATCTGTTTTAATTATAATTTGCCAAACTAAATAAATACAACATATAAAACTGCATAATATGCACTTTTGAAAAAACACAAATTATTCCCAAATTGATGTCTTATCCCAACTTCACATAATACTGAGTTAGAGTTAAAAAGGTAGTGTTTACATTCTACACCTGAGCAGTAGTTTACAAGCTGTTGGTCATTAATTACTTAATCCAGGTGTATTGCCCTGATACTGTAGCTTTAAAATTATTATTTTTCTTTCTCATAAATATTATCATTCGCAAGTATTTATGTATTCAAAGACAACATATTTTAAGAAATCTACAGAAATTAAAAATAAAAGGAAAACACAATGACACCCTGGGGAGGTCTGATGTTGACTTAAGGGCCATTAACAACTTTGAAAAAGCTTCATTCCTGCCAAGTTTTGGCAAAAATAACCAGGTGGTTTAGGAAGAGATGCTGCTTTAGTAAAAAATGTTGACTTTTTGATATTTAAACCATTTCACCACTTTCTTTGAGCATAATTGGAAATCAACATTTATGAATGTCATAGTACATTTTTGCAATTACATGTATATCATTTTGGTGTAAACTGTGTATTATTATGTCTATTGTCATATTTGATTTGTTACTGTTTGATATTCCATAACTTAAATGTGTGTGTGTTTTCCAATACAATCATGAACCCTACATTTAATCTCAAATTCAACAAAATCTTTGCTAGATTAAAGTACCTGTATTGTGTACATATATTAAAATACTGAAATGTAATTACCCCTTTAATCCTGGTCTACAGCAGCTCAGGTCTTCATGTTCCAAAATTGAGGGCTGGTTCATGAAGAGTTGTACCACTTCTGGCTGACTAATTACATGACAGGTTGGATCGAAATTGATTACCCTCAGTCCCTCTGAAGATTTAGCACGGCCAAGTGCAACCCCAAGTTGTCCTGGTTTGAATATTTGGTGACAGTCCACTTCCAATCTACAAATATACCATATTTAGATAAACTGTGTTGAAAATAGTTATAATTGTTAAGTTCAGGTATCATAAAAGCTTCTTAGTGAAATATTAAACAAAGTCTTCCTAATATAAACATTTGGGATTAATTTTACTGCGTTCATTCCAATAATTTCAACTCACAATATTGAAAACAAAATAAACTGTTCCGAATATTATGTATATTATTGTTTATATATTATGTTATGTAAGGCACAGTTACCAGTAAACTAATGCATCTGGCTATGACTTAAACAAATTTAAGAATTTACTGAATTTTCTCTTAGAAGTTCTAATATAGGACCCAAGTCTGTTATCACTGTAGTGTATCAATAGCTGTTATGTAAGGACGGGTCTTTTTCTGATCTCTTCAGGAAAAAGTACATGCACAATTGGGAATTTTGGTATTCTTTTTATTTGTAAACAAGGATAACGTATAGTATGTATTAAAATACTGTGGACATAACATCTTAGAATGTATGCATTTTTAACTGAAAGAAAGAAGTAAACTTTTGTTTATGACATACCGGTATTATTTATGCTTATTCTTAAGATTGGGAATTTTTTAGCAAATTTTGAAGAATATATCATATGTAAATGTATGTGATACTTTGACAGTGACAGACATGTCACATGTTTGTTGTATTAATGGATGGAATTAATTTTGGGTTTGTTATGGAATGTTATTAAATGGTACTTTACCAGTGGCATATGTTAATAGGTATGCTCATATTATGCAATAAAACTTTAAGCATGTGACCAATAAACAATGAAATGTAACAATGTAACTGATGTTTAGGTAAAATTTTGACCAGTTACACAGTAATATTAAATAATAACAAATATTGTATTTGATTGCATGCAAATGTACAAATTTACTCACCTATTTAGAGTTAATCCTTGAGATTTATGAATGGTCATCGAAAAGCTCAGATTAACTGGATACTGAGTGCGTACAGCAACTTCTGCATTTTTCGATGGACTGAAAACTAAATTTTTAGTAACTTAGTTGTTTAGCTATCTACAAGGTGAAAAATCGTATTGTATCTTATCTTTGATCTAAACTTTCTTCTTTCATAACTTTAAATTAAACTGTTTAAGACATAATCAACCATGTATTCTAGATTGATAAGCAATGTACACAATAGTCATGTATTATATTATTGTTTATATATAAGCAAACAAAAAATAAATTACCTGCAAATCTGTGTTTTTCTAACTGTAATTTGGTTTGCAGAGATGTAAATTCTATCACTGGTCCCATGTCTGTGATGCTATGCACATGTCCTTGAAGTCCATTTACAAGTTTATCTGATATATTTTTCAACAGCATGACTGGTGAGCCAATTTTAAGCCACAGTATTTTTGGTGCAATCATTTTTTCTAAAAAATGTCTGTCCCCGTCATCGTGTGACTTGAACTCGTACAGTTCTCCAGGGTATTCAAGTATACAATCACGATTGTGTTGATCAACCTTTTCATTACGAGAAAACAGCTTTACACAGTCACTTGCGTCTGTCAATGGTCTCTCTAGGGTTTTAATGAAATTGATACTATCAATTGACATTTCACCATCAGCAGCTTCTTTAATAGCCTTGATAAGATGTGGTTCGCTTTGTCTCACTACTTCTCTAAGGATTATCCTGTGGGGTATCACTTTTGTAAATAATTCTGATTGAAAACAAAATTCACCTTCTTCAGCATACAAGGGATTTGGAACAGGGGGGAGTTGTTTAAAATCCCCACTTAATACTAGTTGAATTCCACCAAACAACTTATCCGGGTTTCTAATTTGGCAAACTTGGTCTAATGACTCGAAGAACTTCTTGCTCAACATTGAGCATTCGTCAATTATAAGGACATCTGTTGTTTTCAGTCTGTCTCTTACAATTGCGAATTCAGCATAATGTTCGACTACGCTCTTGACTTCACCCGTGTTGTAGCGACCGTCGCCTATTCCCGACCATTTGTGAATGGTCATCGCATTTGCATAGAGAGCAGATGCTATTCCAGTGGTGGCTGTTATTGCTACATTTTTGTTATTCTTTTTTAATGATTTTTCTATCTGTTTAATTAAGTGCGTTTTACCAGTGCCTGCTGAGCCAAGTATTAAAACATTGTGACCGTTTGTTACCTTGTTTAACGCATCGATTTGTTCACCATTTAAATCCATTATGTAATTAAAATCAGTATACACAAACTGCGTAGTGTACAAATTTGACATACCGCGGGAAACTTCGGTTCCCACGTTTACTAATGAGATCGTGTAGAAGCTGGGAACCAAGACACACCTTCGCTTTGGACCAATGAAATCACCCGTAACAAAACTCCGCACGCACACCGTTTGTTTTTGAAAATATGGGTCACTTGAAATATATGTAAACAAAGGTTTCAAACGGCGCTGGACAGTTAGTTTTGATGCATAATGAAACGACAAGCACGGTAGTAATGTTTTTTCATACGTTTTATTGAATTATGGTATCGAGGTACATTAACTTGGCAGGGAAGATGCCCTTTACTCCGTGAAAATTTCAGTCTTAACGACAGCATGATCACTGTCAACTGGGTCATGCGAGTTGTGTATCGTGTTATTTCTTAAACGTTGACACAGCGTTTGTAAAAATACTGCAATACATATACATTTCCAGAAAGGAAATTCATTTCTGCGTTGAATAAGACCGAGATCGTGAAAATCGCTGCACAATTGATGAAGATATGGCTGTTCAAAGCAATGTACCCCGTTTTGGGGTGATTTTGAGTTGCATACCTTGTTATATATATATTTGATAGTGAAAAATTTTTTTTTCATAAAAGTTAATTTTTCGTTATAATATGATTATTTATCATTCAAAATGATGTTTTCACTAATTAATATCATAGCCACACGCTAACCACCTGTGGTCATTACAACTGATTTTCTTTAAATGCCAGGATTTCTTTTCAAATAATACGTAAGTTTCTTTACTCTTATATGTAAAAGAATTTTCAGCAAGCCAATGTTGCGTTCATATGTTTTCATTTCCAAAAGTGTTATTTAATTCATACCCCGTAAAAACAGCCGAATTATTGCAATTAACTGTTTGTGAGAGAAACTAGTAAAATTCTATAGATGATTTGCATTCAAACAATAATGGTTATCTCTTTTCATGAGCTGATACAATTAAAGTGAATCTCTCATCAACATTTGACTGAGTGAGATAAAGAGTTTGAACTGAGACAAGGAAATCTGAGATACATAGCGCTGTATCAGATAATTGCATGTTTGTTAATCATTACTTGTAACATGACAATCTCCTTGCCAGGCCTGTTACTGGTCATTTGTATTTATGTGTTCACGATGTCATGTTGTGGTCGTCGAATTGTGTATGTATAATGAATGAATCATTGGGTATAGTTTATTGTTTCATGTAAATAGTGATTCAAAATGAAATTCATATGACGCCATTCTCTGTTTGTCGATTAATATCATGACACATCTCGTGCTACAACTCATATGTAAGCATGGACTTGTTTAACACCACCAGGAAAACACCATGCGTATCTATTGTAAGACAAAGGTGAAAGATGGACGTTGCAGGCGTTCCGCTTGTCCGAAAAAGTTAACGCCACTAATTTTCACCACTTAAAAAAAATTCTCGCCATTTTTTTCAATCAATGAATAACTTCGGACACATACATAGATTACTTTTCTGCTTTGGACACTATTATTGTTACATTCAAATGAAATTGACAATATTTCAAAGGATTGCATTGCATTCATATGATTAAAAGAAAGTAGAATATGACCGTCTACAAAATTTAGGTGTACAAATTTAACAAAATTGTTAATATTATTGATTGTTTTGTAGATTTATAAGAAAAGGATTACATTTGAACAGCCTCGGGTTAAAACGGTCGCAGGCTTTTTCGGCACAAAGCTCTTTTGGCCCAGTCCGAAAAATCAGGTGGATTCGGCACCAAGCTTTTTTTTAGAGAGAGAGGGATAGAGAGAGACACACACATACACACAGAGTTATGGGAAGAAAATGAAATAAGTTTAGAGGGACTTGTTTGGTGCAAACGAAGAACAGAGTATTGAGCGTCGTTCTGTAGCATATTACGAATTAAATCGCTTACTTTTAATAATAAATGTATGCACTGCATCGGCTATTTTAGTATTGATCAAGTAGTTACAAGTGTTATCTCCATATAGAATAGTTTCAATGCAGGGTACGGAATATACGGATATTGAGTTCAGAAGTTCGCCGCAAATATGTACATACCGAGTTCATTCGAGAAAGTAATATGACGTCGTTTCATGACGCATAGACATAGCGGGGATGTAACAATTTTGCGTCTGAAAGGGTGTTCGTTTAAGGCGCGTGTATAACATTTGAGAGCGTCTTTCGGAGTCTGTCGATCTATCTATATTTGTCTTTTGAAGGAATTGATCGATTCAGCGTTTTTGATATAATCGGGAAGATTATTCTATTCAAATACAGTGGACGTTGAAAACGAATTTGAATATAGTGACGTACCCGCTTGAATAATTTGGAGATGTGACGAATTTCTTAATGAGTATTTGCTAACCGATCCAACTGTAGCGGGTAAAAGGGATTGCAAATAGTTTGGTACATTACTAGAGTTATTTTTGTACATTAATATTAATGTGTGTGTTGCGTCTTCGCTGGCTGATAGTTTCCCAGCCTAGCTCATTATAAAGTTCTTCTAATGAGACTAAACGTGTGCATCCAGACGTTATTCGCGCGGCTTCGGTTTGGATTTTTTTCTATATCATCTTTTTCATATTGGGTACAATTATCATATACAATGTGAGTACTCCATGATTGGTCTTATAAAAGAAAAAAAAATTGTTTCGATAGTTTTTCTATCAAGTATTGTTTTTAATCGACGCATTATATGAACGGAGGCCATTCCTTTTCCTTTATGTATGATATATGCGCATCCCAAGTACAGTCATTGCAGATAAAAACACCAAAATGTTTATGGACATCAACGATGGGTATTGTTACGTAATGCATGGTCAATGGTGGATGAGATGGTTTATTTATTTTTCGAGATGTACGCATTGATTCGGATTTTGAGGAGTTAAACATACCAACCATTTGTCAACCCAACTGGATATTTTATCAATGTCTGATTGCAAAACGCTGCAGTTTCGTTTGGCGAATTTACAACCATGAACAGACTGGTATCGTCAGCAAACAAATGTACATGTGCTTGTATATCAGCGATGATATCATTTACATACACAAGAAACATAAGTGGACCTAGAATAGAACCTTGGGGGACACCGGCGAGAAGTTCAATAGCGCTCCCGGTAGGATTACTTTTTGTTTACGATCAGAAAGATAATTAGACAAGAAAGATAATATATTTCCTCGAATGCCTGCTTGTTGTAGTTTGTATAATACAACTTTATGCCATACTTTATCAAAAGCTTTACTTATATAAAAAATACTCTGAACTCAAGGCCATTGTCTAGTGCTCTGCAAAATGTATCATAAATATATGTAAGCATTACTTGTAAGATGAAAATCTCCTTGCCAGGCCTGTTACAGTCCAATCACCAGGTAAGAAGCCAGATTGAGTGGGTACAAAGATTGAATTATCTCGAATAAAATTAAAAATGTGTTTATGTAATATTCTCTCAAAGACATTCTCAATAGTATTTAGCAATGATATCGGTCGATAATTGGACGCTACCGCGGGATCACCCTTTTTGAAAATCGGGCACACATTAGCAATTTTCTAACAAGAAGGCATTTTGTGAGAATTTAGACAAGAGTTGAAAAGATCACACAATAGTTAGCTTAATTGATAAATTGCTTCTTTGAGGATACGATTATCAATTATATCAGGAGCGGATGCTTTTCCTTACTTAAGGCATTTAATTGAGTCAGTTACTTCTTCTTGTGTTATATGAATATTCTGAAGAGTGTTAGCGTTGGAATTTTTGATTATTGGAAGTTCGTGGTTGCTTAAGTCAATTGAACATTGGTTTGCAAAATCCCTGTTTAGCGTATCGGCTTAACATGAGTCATTTGCAAACATACCTAATTGTTCATCGAAAAGAGGTGGAATTTCAGTGTTTTTGTTAATAGGAATTTATGTTCGAATTGTTTTCCACCAGTATTTTGCGCAAAGGTCAGATGACTTTAATTTACGTTCAATATTGTTAAAAAATTCATTTTTTGAATTACGTAAAAGTAATACGACTTCAATACTAACACGACGGAAATTTGACCAGTGCATATCGCTATTTAATTGCTTGGCCTTTCTGTATAAACGCTTTTGTTGTCGACTTTTTTTCTTCATAATATTATTAAGCCAGGGAAGATCACGAGAACGTATACAGACATTTTGTTTGGGATACATGAACCAGCAATTTGTAGAATTGTCCTGGTAATATTTTCTGCATAAATATCAAAATTTTCACATTTAAGAAGACCCCAATTAGTATCTGTCATTAGTTGTCGTAGTTTGGAATAATCACCAATGTCGTAACGCCAGATATGTCGATAAAACGTTTTACGTAAAGGTTTTACGAATTGTAATGTAACGAAAAAAGGGCAGCGGTACCGAATAGTTTGGTCTAAAAAGGGTTCGCCTGTTCCAAAAAGTAATACGATATTCGGATTACAAAGGTTTAGTCAATTATGGAAGATGTTTGTTCAGTATAGTGTGTTGGCTCATTTATAAGTTGTGTTAAGTCATATTGTAAACATAATTCGTTAATTGTCCGTGCTGATAATTCGGCGATAGCATTTATATTAAAATCAGCTGTAATAATGATATCATTTATTTGTGTTTCTCTGGCTAGTCCTATAGAATCTTCAATAAAATGCATATACGATCTATCCGCACTATGCGGTCTATACATCACGCCAAAGAGAATGGATTTATGTTTTGAAGAGAACACTTAAGTCCATAAAGACTCAACGTTATTTAATTCAAGATCGTTCTTCGTTTGAAGGCAATATTTTCATTAACGTATATAGCAACGCCACCATAAGAGTCAAATGGGCGATCCTTGCGAATTGGCTGGTGGAAGCCTTCAAAGAGGAGATCAGTAGATGAAATAGAACTATTTAACCATGTTTTAGTAAAACCAATTATATCAAAATCACGTAGCCCTGTATACAGAACATCTATTTTTGAATAGACTTTGAATATTATCATTAATAAAACTTAAGTGATGTGTTGAAGAGGCATCGGAAATGGATAAGGAATTATTTGCATTTGTGTTATAATATGTCTCAGACAAAGTAGGCCCTGGGTTTGGATGTATTTCACCCGAGCATAATAAAACTAAAGAAATCCAGCAGCATGTTACACTAAACAGGAAACATTTAAAGACAGTTTTAGAAAGATAATATCAGTATGTATATTTTTTCTTATCGGGACACGCGTACATGGGTGTTCAATACTTCATGATATATTTATAGACTGGTATAAATTACTTTGTAATGAAAAGAGACTAACAACACTTAGGTTTGATTAAAGGTGATAATGATGAGTATTTGTTTGATATGATCATTGTTGTTTTTGTCGGTTATTTAGCATTTCTTAACGCAGTTATTTCACAAACGTATAAAAGAGCAAATATTGTATTCATTGGTATCATAAACGCGTGCTTGTTTTGTTAGTAGGCTGTTCGCTCGTTGCAGAATGGTATCACATGTGACGTTTGTGGCAGATGTTTCGTTTATACCAATACCGATTTTAGAAAATTGTATATGGATATCAACAAATTCAACCGAACTAGTATGCATACATTTATAATTTTTGTAACGAATACTTACAATAAAATTCTAACGACTCTCGCGAAATATTGAAAAAATGCTTTTAAAATGAGAACTGAGACATAACATGCAAACGTGTAGTAATCTAATGGCCTTATTGCATTTTTTAATCCGGTGACTCATGACACATGGATTTTAAA
This sequence comes from Dreissena polymorpha, assembly GCF_020536995.1. Lineage (NCBI taxonomy): Eukaryota > Metazoa > Mollusca > Bivalvia > Myida > Dreissenidae > Dreissena > Dreissena polymorpha. Next base: position 44,923,434 of record NC_068367.1, read on the forward strand.
ACCTGATAAAGGTCATAAAACCGGGCATAGGTTCGGATGATAGGCAATGGGTTCACTCGATAATGAAAGACGCGGTCGTAGTAAACAAGTGTATGCTGTCATTTAGAACCAGTTTTTTGACTCTGATTGCTTATGTAATTAAATTGATAATTGTTCCAAAACAAACGTTGCGGCAAATAACTAATCAATTATTTTATGTACATCTTCCCTTTCATTTGACACTTTACGCGAGTATATGCAATTTTTACAGTATTGTATTGTGTTTATCTCACCTGAATTATTGTGATTGCATTTTATTTATTTTGTCTCTGTCAATTCTGTATATATGCAAAAACTAGTGGACATGTAATTGAACTTATTGATAAAATAAACATTCATTAAAACATGAGCACTTGTTTTAATTTCTTTATTGATGCAAAAATGTGGAATTATAATTAAATAGATAATAAAATATATAAGTAAAATAGTGCGTTTGCCTATAGTCAAAACGATTTTGTGTATTTAGTCAAATTACAAACGAGTACGAAAAAGCCTGGAAATAAGGCCGAATGAACCTGAAGTTTGGGCCGAATGAGCCTGAAAAATCCGGGGCCGAAAGAGCTTGCTTCCGGAAGAGCCGACAACCGTCAAAAAGTCTCCAAGTTTAACATCGCCGAAAATTGGTTAAAACGGCCCCAAAATTGGTCGGGATGACGCCCTTTTGCTCGAATGAGGTAAAATGTTTCCACTTATGATGAAATCGGCCCACCAATGAAAAAAACACGAATTAGTTTTCAAGCTGTAGTTTCAGAATAAATAAGTGTCCACAGTATATTTACATAAGTCGACGATGCAGTGAAGAGCTGGTCCATTAGGTTTTGTGTACCTCGCCATGATAAATAATTTGATTTAACTTTAAAACAGTAAATGAAGTTGCATGTTTAAGTATGTAAAAACATTTTACTGGGACTTTACCTTGTTTTAAATATTTTCACTGCTTAATAAGCTTCAAAGAATGTTCGAATCCGTTTAAATCTGCGTATTGCTGTTTACAGCAAAGTAATAAAAAATAAAGCATAATCTGTATTCGTCTTACAATGGCATTCTGGATACGTTTAGCTTAATCACCCCCTATACGTCGATAATCCAAACTGAGTTGGATAATTCAAACTGAAGAAAAACATGTCTGCCGAAACTGATACTGAAAGGTAGGTGATTATTTTATAATTTCTGCTAATTTAGTAACTAAAAGGACGTAATTGCTCTACACATGTGACAATGAATGTCTGACACACACACACACATGCGTTTGGAGTTTTGCAATGATTTAATAGTTTTCTAGTAAAAAACGATAAATGTGTCTTCGGAAAATGCTAATTTTCGTGAAATGCGACCTATGTGTTACATTATTTACAAGTTTAATAACAAAAGAGCGAACGAAACTGTTACAGATATATGTCAAATTATATCATGAATGTCCTTTGAATTTTACTGTTAACACCTAGTGTGTTTCTGTGTTAAAATCATGTGTTTGTAAAATCATGTGTTTGTAGGACGGGTATAAAAGTTTATGGATAAATCCAAAGTGATATGAAAATTTATGTGGATAATAACCAAACTCAAAATGGATAATGCACAAACTGCGATGTATTGGACATGTTTTCCATAGACAGGTTGGATACTATTCTTTGAAAACAACAATTTATAACCAAAAACTCACACGATGTGTATAATGGAATATATAAAATACTTTCCACCAACATCAACATTCATTTATTTGTTATGAGTGAACTCAGTTTCAATGGAACTTGAATATATATATATATATATACAATTGAGATTAGAAGCAAATTAAGCATGCAAAATTTGCATTCCACGTACACCATGATGCCATAACACGTGTTTCATATAATTTTGGATAGCATGAAAAGCAAAGAAATTTAAAAAGGTCCCTACTTATTATTTAATTACTTGATTTAAAGGGATTCGAGTAGAAGCTGCAGGTTAAAGTGGCAATTGACCGGCTGATTCGTATATTTGTCACCATATTAGAGATTTCGAATATTATTTGAGGCATTACTGATCTGATTCATTCTACATTATATCAGAAAAATTGCATCGAATGGCACACAAATATTAAAGGGGCATATCGACGACTAGTATAGCACTTTACTTTCCGAAATATATTTACACACTGAAAAGAACATATTCAATGATTTCTCAATACACAGACATAGATATTAAAAATCTTCTGTAAATTATGTATTTTAATAATAATAAAAAGTTTTCCCCGTGACCCTTTTCGCCGGCGCGGGAAAATTGAAGTAGTAGCAAAATATTTACGAGTGCATTGTACAATACTCCGCTATGCGCATGCTCACTAAGATACACGACTTTTAACAGTATTTTAGCATAGAAAGCTTGCGAGTTCTATATGGAATTACTTTGAACCCTGTTGAAACCTTAGTTGGCAAAAAATGTGTGGACTATTTTTCTTTCCGATTTCATCAATTACGTATTATTTCTTCCGATTTTATGTTAATAAAATTTGGACTTTTTGTAATTGTGAATATTTGATATTTCATATTATAGGGAAATAACATCGATATGCTCCTTTAAAGTGGTGGTAAATAGTTTAAGAGCCGGGTTAATCGGCAGGCACTTTGATTAACTTTTTCATTTGATAACGCTATTTTCAATAGTGAGTTGCTGATGTTGTTCATCTATGTTTTGTGGAGTGATATCAGCATGTATTGTTGTCCAATAACCTAATTTGCCGGTTGTTTCATCTAAGGTAAGTTCTTTAAAAAAAAATATTTTCTACGTAATGGTTAGTTGTCTGGATTAGTATTTCTTTTGGGCATTTAAAGGACTCTGTACACTAATAACATCTGTAGTTTTCAATTATCTTTTGTTCTACCTGAAAAGAAAACAAAATCATTTTATGATGATTGTTTAACAATGTGCTAAAATGCTTTTGTTGTCAGCAATTAAATAAATATCGAATTATTTAGAAGAGTGTTCATTTTACATAGAGCTTTACATAAAGGCATCTTGCAGTTTGGTCATTATCCATCGACTTTATAATGTTAGTTTGGAATTATCCATACACTAGTTAGGTAATTATCCAATTTGTATATTCTTGACCCAAACAAATACGAACATATTGCGTTTTCGAGCATTTATGTCAATCAAATTTTTTGCATACATTTATGAAAGATAAATACATAAGTTCGAGCATTAAAACATAAAAAATGATCGATAATAATTGCTTTTGGCCTCAAACTTTCGACAATTTCATTTACTTTTTCCAGATTTTCAAACATATTCATTTTATTTCGACGCAAGTTTTTAATTGTTAAGGGTTTATTAGCGCATTGTATCCGGCAAAATAACATTTTATCAAAAAGAAACGTTTATTATGCCACAACTTACCTTAAATAAACGTGTTCTTAGAAATAAATGACTGGAGTCTTTATTTCTGTCGCCATTGTTTCTTCAGTTTGAATAATCTTACTCAGTTTGGATTATCGACGTACAGCGGGTGTTAATTCAAATATAAATTTTGCGTAAAAAGAATAGAAAAATAGTTACATCAAACGGATTAACTGATAAGATACACGGCAGTGAAAAAGACATTGTGTTATTTAATATAACACAAAATTGATTTATTTTTAATTGAGAAAACGCGTTATTCTGAAAATACAAACAACGCATTTTTGAGCAATTAAATATTACATCGAATTATCTGTGCATAATGAAAACTGATGAGTTCGTTTATTGCAGAGGGTACACAAAATAGTGGACAATACGGATATATTGGTGAACACACCTGTATAATAATTCCTATATTATAGCCCCGCTTACAATTATTCACATGATATAGAGTTTCTATATATGTGAATTCCATTGGATTTAGTGTTGTAAATAATAAATAAGTGTGTGTTGGGTTTTCCTCCTAAAATAATTATTTCAAATTTTAATTTGATTTTGAATTTTTTAAATAATTATTACATTGAAAAGTTAGTGATGCACGCGGTTCATATTACTTTTCGATAAGTCTATATTTCCAGAGACGTAGATAACATCTACGTCTCTGATATTTCTAAGTTGACAGCTTAAATTATTGCGACAAGTGTAATACTCTTGTAACCCCTACACTGCGTAAAAGACACACTAATGTATTGAATGAGTTCAGAATACCAGAGGCAGGCAACAAGACCATTTTACTCCTGCTCCATTTCATTTAAATATAATTATTATAACGCGTAACGATTCGCAAAGTGAAGCGAGAGCAGTGGGCGACGGTTATCATCGAGACAATTACATCGTTTGCTTTCAAAATAGAAGGACATGTGCAAACTAAATCTATTTTGATTTTGTAATGAATTTTCCAAGAACATACAATGACAAGAAATACTGTTTCATACCTAATATGCCTTCAAATTTAACGAACTTGGGCAAACCTCATCCGGGTTGGTTTTCTAATTAATTGGAACAAAACAGGAAATAACAAGAAAGAACGTGTATACAATCTGAGTAAAATCGTTTGTTTTGACATATTTTGACATATTCTAACGAAACCAATTATACACATATCAATTCCAGCTTTAAACATACTAGAATTCGACCGTTCTATAAGAGGACTGTGCCGAAATAAAATGTATGCGAGTATATTATTATGTCTGCTTAAAGGCAATGGCCTAATCTCACTATTTACATTTTGCATTAAAGGGGCCTTTTCACGTTTTGGTAATTTGATAAAATTGAGAGAAAAAATGTTTCAAATTTTCAAATTTTTGTTTTAGTTATTACATTGCGAGAAAACAGCAACAATGAACATTTACTTACTCGAAAATATCCATTATATGCATCGTTTTCGATTTAACAGCCTGAAATTAAACGCGTAACAAACGCGAAACGATTGAATTATTTGGAGAGATCTTTTCGTAACGTAAAATTGTGACATGACGAGGATTGATTATATGAAGTATAAAATAGATCATTTACTAAATCAGTATGGTTGGCCGAGTGGTGTAAGTGCTTGTTTTTTACTTTAACGGTCAATTGTTTGAGCCCAATTGAGGATTAGTTTTTTGTCGGTTATTTTATTATAGTTTTTTTGTTTACTGGAGCAAACTGGTTCTAATGTTGACATTTATCATTTTAAAGCATTTAATGACAAACTTCAATACATGCTACAATCTATGAAAAGACCTCTTTAACATATGCATAACTCATTTTGGAAAGGACATTAACATATCTAACAGGGCTTTTTTTCCTGACTTTGTGAAGCGGCCCTGGCCCCCTTACTTTGTGAAAAAATGAGTCGCGAACTTTTCAAAATTGTGAAAAAATGAGTTGCAATCTTTTCAAAATTGTGACAAATTGAGTCGCGAACTTTTCAAAATTGTGAAAAATTGAGTCGCGAACTTCTTAAAATTGTGAAAAACCGAGTCGTGAAATTATTAAAATTGTGAAAAACGGCCCATTTTGTAAAAATTCACAGCCATGTTAGGTTTGTGAATTGTCCTTTTCGAAATTGTGAAATGTCCTTCCACGGCCACTCATAAAGAAGGAAAAAAAGCCCTGTCTAATGAAACGTGTGTATCAGATTAACACACTGTGGGTTTTAAGCTGCTCATTACTCGCACTTTAAGTTTTATGGTGCTGCCACATAGGTTGTATGGTTGAATGAGACGCAATTGAACACTTTTTAAGTAGTTAAAGATTGTTGCGATAGTGAAGTAATTAATGTATTCTGAACAAACAAAATAAAGTACTCATATATAAACAATTAACATTAAGATGTCTTCACAAAATGATATCCTTGTGGTGACAGTTGGAGACGGCTCGGATTGTTTGCTTCAATTATTTTTTTTTGTACATTTGATTACATGAGTGAACAACTCGACGACAGTCTCCTTGGAACATTTATTAGTTTAAATTAAAATAATGTAAAACACCGAATAGCAATCGCGAATTTAACATCATGAACATGTGACTGATTTTTAAAGCGAGCCGAAAAGACTTGATTTTATCCCAGTCTCTTTGTCTACATACCGCGGTTTAGTTTTAAACGTCACTGTTGAACCTTATCAGTAATATATAATTATTTTTTTTATATATATATATATATATATATATATATATATATATATATATATATATATATATATATATATATATATATATATATATATATATACGTTTTTTTCAGTTATAGTTTTGATTTCACAGTGAAGCATTTATTATTAAGTCGTTATGTGATTATTTTGATAGTAAACAAACATATAAAGACGATTTTTATTATTACACAAAACCGTTACAAGACGCTCTCTCTCTGGCCTTATGAGGTCTCGAAAAATGAACTTAACGTCAGCCGAATAAGGATTTTGTAATTGCTAAAAGACAAGAAACTCATCTTTCAATAATATTCCTACATATAAATTTCATTAAAAGTGTAGGTATCATGCACAAAAGGCAAAACACGCATTCGGAATCCAATTTTTACCATGTGAATAGTCTGTTCAACTATTTTGAGACAACTATCGTTTAGAAATGATGTTGCTGATTCATACAAATTGACTTTAAATAATATGCAACAACTTCTTCGCCATTAGCGCTTTAATATAGCATTTTTAACAAGTTCAGTTTTTTTACAAAATAAAACTATACGAGTAAAAAATGCAAACAAGACCGCATAATCCTGTCTTGACAACCTAGCCTTGAACAACATCCGCATTGAATCGAGTATAAAAAGCGCTCGAAACGAAGTGAACGGTCGTTTCCGAAAGTAAACATCAAAGGTATCATCATGAAGACTGCCTGCCTAGTTGCTCTCCTGATTACTTGCGTTGTCATGGTTACCATGCCAGAAACTGAAGGTAAGCAATTTTGTTTCGGACACATCTTAGTGCATGGGAGTAGGATCTTCGCAATTCTGTCGAGATCATTTGATTGAGCAAATATTAAAATATTGCAAATATTTCTCTTTTTTTCTACGGATTCTTAAGAGATAGTAAAAAAACATACATGAACTAAAAATGAAAGATACCTAGAAACTTATGAGTTATACTGAGGTACAGAGAATATGCGATATTTTGTAGTATTCGGAAATATCCTACATTCCAGGTATAGTTCAGTTCATTGCGCCGTCCTGATTGGGAATGCTCATTCCTATATATTGTCAATTTTCAGTTGCAAAATGATTTCAAAAGGAAAGACTTTTATTTCAGGCAAATTAACAACAAACAAAAGGATGATGCAAACAATATATATAGTACATTACATAAATTGAAATTGTAATTTTATAAATTGGTAGCTATTATGAAATGTGCTTGTAAATTTGGCATGTATCAAGGTACATTTCGTATTTAGAAATCAACATAGGCCTATGCAATTTCGGAATAGGCTAGTCGCATCGGACGTCCACAGTATTTAAATGATGCATATAGTTTGTAATGTTACCTATGGTGGTTACCCTTCAACCGCACATAACTGCGGATGCAAGTCTAAATGTATAAAAAAAAAAGATTAATGCTGGTAGTGTCTTTATCCTAAAGGTGATTGTACTGCTGTATAATTGTAACCTATTATTTTATCGTAACCTGTTTGGTAACCCTTCATCTTGAGGTTACGTGGCATTGGAATTCGCACGGTACGTACGAAGTGAGCAACACACGCGTTGTCTCTATCCTAACGACATGTGTACTGATGTTGAATGTAGTGTTCAAGCTCGTAGCTCAGCGTGGTCTACCTGGTGGCAACTTCAAGCGCAGGATGGAAACTTATCGATACTGCGAGAGGTACAATGGTAAGTGTCCACAGAACTCAAGGCATGACTGAAAATATATATTGTAGTGTAGCCCAACGTTACCTTCCACCCGACCGTTGCCATTGCAGTGGTGGACCGTGTCGTTACGGAACCAGTGACTCCGGTCCGTGTCCATACAACTCATATCTGAGGAATTGCTGTAGAAATTATTGAGGTAAACATGAAACACATTTGAAGCATTTCTCAATTCAAACATACTCGATTACGTTACAACAACATGTTATTTAAACATCTTAGCATTCCGTGTATACAGGTTAATTCATTTGTGTACATTTATTAATTCGTGTAATTAAAAAAATATTTGTAGTAATTTAGACAATGTAATAAGGAAAAATAAATGAGAAAAACAATATTTCTTTCATCCAAAATAGTACGTTAATGAATAAGAATAATCAAATGCGTGAGTTTCTTTTTCAGGACCATTTAAGGACACCAGACCACATTGACATTCATATGTTCTGGTTAGGTTGAATCAATAAAACAGCGAAATTGTTTATTAGTTGTTTGAATTTTCTTTATTAGACTTGTACGGCCACAATTGAAGCAAAACACAACAACAACAAAGTTGCATCATTAGTAGATCATTCGTATAATCATTGCAACGCCCTTTAATTGAGGCAAGTGAAATCTTACTTTAGATACAGGAGAAAAACTCAGATGACGTGAACATCTGCCGATAACTAAAACTGTAGTCACCTTCGAACGATCGGTACCACGAATAGAAATAAGGTCCAAAACCGAGGAGCAATCATCTCAAACTTGGCTCAAATTTTTTGATAATTACTTTTAACTGTTTAACTCGCATTTCGAAGTTTCTAAACGTATTTATAATATAAAGTTTGTTTATAAAGAATGATGTATATTTAATAATAAATAATCGGATCGTTTATGTTTTAAAATATACATAAACGACACCGTATGATAACAGAAAATGTAAACACTGTAACGTTCTCGAAGATGAGTTTCATTTCTTACTCGAATGTCCAGTTTTTAATAGTCTTAGAAAACAATATATACATAGATATTATTGGAATCACAAAAATATGTTAAAAGTTATCGAACTCTTACAAACTGACAACGCAAAAACAATACGACATTTATTTTTAAAGCAGCTAAATTACGAACAGAATTTTATTATCAATAGTTTCTCTCCATGTACTACTGTCTATTTGTAGTCATAGCAATAAACACATTATGTAAACACTTTCTTAGAACATTCAATTATATTTGAATAAGATACGACTCTACAATATGCATATTTATATACTGACCTTAAATAACTTTGTAACGGTTAACACTGTTATACATTTATATACCTGTTTAAAATAGCTGTTTATTTCAATATGAATGTCTTTAGAGTTGCAAATTCATTAATTGTTAAATCTAAATTTATATTGCTAAAAATTATATATGTATATGCCTGTATGTCATTGACCAATGTTGACTACATTTTGTGTTATATGTATGTATACTCATGGGCTTCAAGCCTAATGTATTTTGAAATAAAACCATTTAAAAAACCATTTATTTATAATTAAAAAACTAAATCTTTCATGCAAATATAGGCTAATTTCATTTTTGTTAACAATTATATTTGATTTATCTAAAAACACGATATCAATAAGTGGTACTGATAAAATGAGTTTGTTACAATCCTAATATTCACAATAAAAGTTCGCTGTCTTAAACGATTGATATGGGATTAAAAGCGCTTGTATATATATGTGTAATGCCTTGTATATATAGATGTAATGCGATCCTCCATAATCTGAGGCTGCATTTGTAAGGGTCAGGAGTGTGTCCCAGCACTTCTACCGAATTAACTCACTTGACTATCAATATTTTGGACTAGTTCTTGAAAAATAGCTAAAATTGCTAGTTCATCAGGTGTTGTTTTCACTGAACTTTTTTAATTTTTGATTTGACTTGCCCTGTAATAAGAAAACCGGATTACCCGACGAAAATATATGTTTGGTATAGTGACAATCAATAAACTCATATACACCGGCAGTGGATGCGAAATTGAACATTGGTTGCCTTATTAAGGAGCGAATGTACCGATTTTGATATGTTTGATTGCTTTATAGCAATTGACAATGCCCCTTTATATAGACCACTTATTCGGCAGTGCAGATTGAAGCGCAGATACGCAGAGCGGGAGATGGGCCGCTGTTCATGGTCACCAAGTCAAACACATTGTTGACGGCGCAGTTTTGCGGGAAAATGATTTGGTTTAGTATCGAATCAATGGCCTTTTATGCACGTTGTCTTAGTTCAGACATGTTTTAAGCGAGTGAACTGATGTAAGTGAAGAATCAATAATTATAAATTCATGTCAACAGGTCTCATGGAATTAGGTTCCCCTCTAAATGTATAATATATGCTGGTCTTACTTATTTGACCAATATCATCGTAGTAGAACTAGGGAAATATATATATATATATATATATATATATAACCTAATTAAAACACATGAAACGTGGACACATTCATTACTCGAATGATCGCCTTTGTCAAGCGAAAACCAATCGTAACAATCACATGAAATTCGATAACTACGACACCGTTTTATTCAATTAAGTATTTTTAGCAAATGTACAGTTGTGTCTTATATTTGTATGCTACATTGAAAAAATAATTCAAAATCATATAAATTTATTGCGAAACGTTTTCAAATTTGGGTTTTGAATATTTATTGAATTTCCACGTAAAGAAACAATGTGTGTTTTTATTTATTGATTTTGATTGAGCTCTGGATAAATACGAGTAGGAATACCTACATCAAGGTAGAACTTACAGTGAGAACATACAATATTTTATGTACAACATAAATGTATCTGCTAACATGGGAATATTTACGATTAAAAGTACTTGTATACACTTATAAATGTATTTACCACCAACACACGTTGATTTCGTTACACTCACATCGCTGAAACCATTAGACCAACCATATTATATTCGATGTTTTATGTAAACAATACTTTTCGATATTTCATTGTTTTTCGGTAATACAATGACAGTGTGTGCAAATCATAAATTGACAATTTATAAACAGCGTTTATTATTTATACATCATACAGTGACAGTATGAATATATTATATAGTGAAAATGTTTACATATAATATATTGAGAGTAGGTTAACATAATAAATTGGCAGTGTGTAAACATCATACAAAACTGAGATATAAAGAAATTACCAATTGCTATTAAAACTGCTATTTTTGCAAACAAAAATATGTTAAATATTATGATGGGAACAATATTTGTAAGTGCATTTGCAATTTGTCATAGTCGTCTTTGAGCAACAAAAGGACGAACAAAACACGAGAAGAATTGAATCGATTTAATCGTGTCATTAACTGGTTTTATTTCATATAATGAATGGCTCGATAAGCTTTCCTAAGCCCTTAAGGATTTATCTGTTTTCTGCCATAATGCCAACAAACGAGTGGTGAATATATTTAAATCAATTTGATGCTCAGTTTATTAATAAATAGCATTACAAATGATTCAGCGATTTTCTGAGTACCATGGTACAAGGTCCAGCCCCAAATGTTAATATCACATATGTCCTCTTATAAGAACTGGCACGGATGTAAACTAACACTTTCCCTTAAGTAGCTCATACGTGTCCTTTAAAAGTTTTTAAACAAAGGACAGGGGTTACGCTTACTCAAAATAGTTGTTGACACTTATTTTCGCCATTTTTAGAACATATAATTTTTTGTCAATCAATGAATAAAATTTGACACAATTCATTAAATTTTTACTCAATTCTCAAAATTAAAGTACAAACATACTATTCATACGAAAAAAGTCAGCAGTAAAATGTTAAATTACAAATTATTTATAAATAGTTATTCCTTTCTACATTTTTTGGATGGTTCTAACCTAATACAAGTTCTGAATGGTTCTCCCCTCATACAAGTTCTGGGTGAATATTCCCTGATACAAGTTCTAGATGATTCTTCCTCATACAGCATCTGGATGGTTCTTCCATCATACAATTTCTGGATGGTTCTTTCTCATATACCTTTTGAATAATTATTCCCTCGTACAAGTTCTGAATGGTTATTTCCTCATACACGTTCTGGATGGCTCTTCCCTCATACATGTTCTTGATTGTTCTTTCCTCATACAAGTTCTGGATTGTTCTTCCATCATACTAGTTCTGGATTGTTCTTCCCTCATACAAGTTCTGGATGGTTCTTCCATCATACAAGTTCTTGATTGTTCTTCCCTCTTACAAGTTCTGGATGGTTCTTCCCTCATACACGTTCTGGATGGTCCTTCCATCATACAAGTTCTGGATGGTTTTTCCGTCATACAAGTTCTGGATGGTTCATCCCTCATACACGTTCTGGATGGTCCTTCCATCATACAAGTTCTGGATGGTTCTTATTTGTTCTTCCCTCATACAAATTCTGGATGGTTCTTCCGTCATACAAGGTCTGGATGGTTTTTCCATCATACAAATTCTGGATTGTTCTTCCCTCATACAAGTTCTGGATTGTTCTTCCCTCATAAAAGTTCTGGATGGTTCCTCCCTCATACATGTTCTGGATGGTTCTTCCCTTATACAAGTTCTGGATGGTTCTTCCCTCATACATGTTCTGGATGGTTCTTCCCTTATACAAGTTCTGGATGGTTCTTCCCTCATACATGTTCTGGATTGTTCTTTCCTCATACAAGTTCTGAATTGTTCTCCCATCATACAAGTTATGGATGGTTCTTCCATCATACAGGTTCTGGATGGTTCTTCCATCATACAATTTCTGGACAAGTTATGGATGGTTCTTCCCTCATATAAGTTCTGGATGGTTTTTTCCTTAGTCTGACAAGGTATGTACGCAAAAATTTTGGCAGTAAATCTAAATACGTTTCGTATTCTGGAGTTTTTTTTTAATATCCTATACATATCCAAAACTTAACTATTTTTCATATTGCACAACCATTCTTGTTAAAATGTATGTATAATTCAACATTTTAATTCACATAAAAACGACTTTATATTAATCATTTTTGCATTTTCGAATGTATATGAAAATCCATAATCATTTAACAACTTTTTTACATTCGATACCAAATATTTTTCCCCTTTATTATTTATCTCTGGATTATTCACAGTTTGTTTGATAATATTTTCACTATTTTACAACTTTAAGCCAATATTTTACTACGAACATATCTATTTACATATAGTGAGTGTATACCATTCACAGTCGCATTACATGTGTTGCTTTTGACATTTAACAACCTTTCGCAAAATTTAGAGTGAATGCGTTTAATATCTTTTAATTTACTAAAACCTCATATCTCTGATTCATAAGCTAAAATCGAGCCAACAAAGGCATCAAGTAATTGACACTATATTCTTGGTTTAAGGTCGTACTGTTTGCAATTAAAATGCAATGTATTCATAGCCTTAAGAGCTTTTCCTACAGATTCTGATTTAATATAACACTACCAGTATAATAAATAATAGTGCCCAGATAGTTAAAATTATCGACGACTTCTATAGTTTTTCCATTATATGTCCATTTCTCATCTTAACGAATTCTACCCATTATGCGGAAAACCATTATTTTTGTTTTGCTAGTATTTACAATAAGTCCCCATTAGTTACAATAAAGGTAAAGGTTGTCTAAATGAGATTGTCTAAATATTTCTTCTGGTGGTTTACCCACAATGACCATATCGTCTGCAAATAACAATAAAATTAAAATTATATCTTCTATATTTAAACCAGAATGAACGCTTTCTTTAAAAAAATCAAAATCCTCAACAAACACTGACAAAAGAATAGGTTGCAGTACCTTCCCTTGTCGTAAGTCAACGGCATAGCTAAATTATTCAGAATATGTCTCGCATTCTTTAACAAAAAGAAATGAAATTGTCATACATATTTTTCAGTATTCTTAATATTTTGCCCTGTACACCGGATTTGTACAGTTGAGCCATAATGCATTGCCATATATACTTTCAAAACAGTTTAGCATATCAACGTAAACAACTTACAGACTTTATTTTAATTTAAAAAATGCTGTACAACTGACATTAGAATATATATGGCATCAACGGTTGAACACACTTCTAAATCCGAATTGTGCATCCGATATTGTAGCATTATGTTCGCAAAATTATTCGATGAGCTTGTTTAAAATAGTTTTAAATAGCATAGAAAAACAAATTACAAGGGTTATCACTCTAAAATTATTTACATAATCATCAGAGCCTTTTTATGCAATGGCATAATTATACCTTACGTCCCCTTATAGCCCGAGGTTAAATACTATTAAAACATCGCACAAATGACCGGATAATATCTCAATACACTCACTAAAATATTCGTTTAATTTACGGGCACAACTAGGCGCTTTATTACGTTTCAAATGTTTACTTGCATTTAAGACCTTATGTACGGTTATAGGTTGGTCTAATTCTGGAAAAGTACAATGTTCAATGTCAAAGTTATTATTCGAACAAAAAGTTTTTGCTTCTGAATTATTATTTTCCGAAGAAATGTTACTTAAATTTTCAAAAAAATGCAACAATATTTAGGCTTTTTATTTTTTAAACATTCAATTTCCGCCATTTTGCACTGATATGTATTATTTTTCTTTTTCTTAATTAATTTGTTATGAACACTTGTTTTTGCACAACGATTTTCTATTTAACTAGGTCTTGTTCACCCCCGGAAACCTAATATGATGTTAAAAGTTGGACGTGCTTCAAAAAGTTTCCGATAAATTTTTGCGGAATTTCGGTATGGTAAGTATATGACAGGAGTGCAGTTCATTAATAAGCTTAAAAGCTCACTATTACAAATGATTTATGCCCACTTTGATGCATTTTAGATCATTTTCATTGAACTTTAAGGTATTATAATTATATCCGTTCTGAAGCTTAGTTAATTGCCAGCTTATTTGTATCTTTTGTTTTTTTTTATTGTTTGAAAATCATTGTAAATGTAAAGCAATTTATTCATACAGGTAAAAATATACGTTAGTTAGGCATTCTAACCATTTATATTTATATTTTTTGCCTATAGTTCCAATTATGGGTAGACTTACATAAATCTGAACTAAATGTGAATCAATGATACATGACTTAAAGTTACAGCTTTGCAAACATCTCCGACAATTCACGTGTGTCAATGACTGTTTATTTTCGTTCCTTTTGGTAATGATATATGTAAAATGTAAACATACATTTTCAAAACCCAATCCAAGCCTCCGTCTTATGTGTATTTGCATAGATAACACACAGTTCTCATCTTCTGAAGCCTCAAGCCTTGAATTAAAATAATAAATAATAAATATGAGCTCGCTTGTTGGTCAGCTAATGTTCGAGTAAACAAGTAATTTTTCGTGTTCCAATGTTTCAAATTGATAATGTATTCATGTAATAACTGATGAAACTATGATTTCAAAATATGTGAGCCGGCTCCAAACATCTCAAAAATGTATACATGATCAGCTTTCATGCGTAAGAATTTGGCATAGATACAGCCATATTTATTAATTAATATTTATTATATACATTGTATTAATATTTAATCATTTTTATTCCAAAAAGTTCAGAATTTTCTTGTCATTAGTAAATCTAGCGCTGGAGTCCCTAAATAATGAATGTATAAACTTTCATAAGGTATTGCAAGTGTTCAGGACATTATCTGTTTGTTTTCTACGTAAGAGTATCATTTACATGTACTCCACAATTATTTCAAACAGCAACCAAATAGTAAGTATGAAAAGTCTCAGTGCAAGAAACAAGCATGTGCAAAGCGCATAAATCAGCTGTAAAAGTGAGCTTTTAAGTTTATAAATTAACTGTACTCCTGTCATATCTGGACATCTTCGGCACTGCACCGGGTCATATCATTTTTTCATCAACATGTTGAATGTAAAGTCGAATTTTTCCACCTATACGCATTGTTTTAAGAAACCCTGGCGGATATGTTACTCGGGGACATTGATCGATATCATTTTTGGTGGAAAAACTTTTTTTTCACTGTCATACCTTTAAAGTTATTGGTAAATTAAGTGCTAAATAGGAGACAAATTCCTGCATCGTCGACTTCAAATAGATGTATTTCAATAAATCCTGAATAATAATAACCAGGATTTTTCTAACATATATGATAATACATCCTTGGCATATGCCAAAAGATATTCGATTTCAAAAATGCCTTTAAACGATTATAGAACTGGATTTACTTATCCTACCGAAATTCAGCAAAATGTATCGGAAACTTTTCCAAGCACGTCCAACTTTTAACATAATATCGGGTTTCCGGTGGTGTTGTTTAGGTTAAAATATATAAAAGCGTCATGGTAGTGATTTCGTGCAGTAATACACTCAGTGTGAAACCAAACTGCATGCTTTAAACAAATGCCAATATTGAATGAAGGTTTATTATTATCACAAAATAATGGAAATTGTAGCATGATCACTCCACTCGTTCATTTCGCCACACAATAAATTTTGATAACAATCGAAAGTTACTTTCATTTGTCATTAAGTTATCAATGACAGATACACCGTTAATTGAATGGAATATTTGCTTACAAATATCACCAAACTATCACCTATTCTTCAATGTACAATACGTAAAGTGGTTGATTTAAATTAATCGAGCAATTTAATCCCATGATTATTGTGTATTGTATCAAAAGTGGCCCTAACAGAGGAGTGAACTGGTACATAGTCAATATCGTCTTGTACAGTGTTAATTGAGTCATATACAATAAAATCACATTTTATTACTGGTTCTGCTATTCAGGTCTCCTGTAACGAAGACACTACCAAGTTCAGACTAATAAGAAATATAATTTTCTAAAATATCAAAAAGGTCCACGTTAATGGTATTTTCCCCCATACATAGCTTCCACTTATATACATATCACTCTCAGTATTAAAAACGTAATGCGATGTAATTTTCTTGACGATTACGGTACAATGTCGCCAACTGCTCTAATTTGCTCACCGTGGCCGCGTTATATATGAAATTAAATGGAGCTTGTGTTAAGTGATCGGGCTGCTTGTTATGTTAAAGGAGGTATTGCTGATTTTTAGAGAGGTTAATTATTTAAGAGTTATTGAAATCATGTGTTGATATGTCTATATGCACAACGTTCACTGTCAATGTGTATTCGTTGCCATACAGGGGTTTTTATCTGATTTTGGGGAAAGGGCCTGGCCTTTTTGAGGGGAAAAAAATCGCGTGAAACGCCGGATTTTGGGGGAAAAAATCACACGAAACGCCGGATTTTGGGGAAAATAAGGAAAGTCTTAAATAATCAATTAAGCATATTTTACTGGTTTTAAAACAAATTCAACGAAACAGAAAATTTAATTATGCAATAATTTTCTATTTTCTACACTGGATCAGGTTAACTTATATATTTAAAGGTTAAAAAAATGTGTTTTTTTTAGGGGAAAATGAAATCTAGGGGAAAATTTACCAGCTGAGGGGAACAATAAATCGGAGGGGAAAGGGCCGATTTTTGGCGGGTCACAAAGAAGGAAAAAAAACTGCCATAGTTATTCATTCGACAATAAGTGTCAATTAAATATTGTATTAAAATAAAATGCGTATCATACAAATATCACAACCAATCAATCCCTTTAATTAAACGCTGAAAAATATTTTGAGTTGTTGTTTAGAGATTACGAAAGACAATAAATATTTAGAAAGGATAAACAAATGATTGCAAATACACCTTAACATATATGTTGACACCATGTTGTCGAGATCTTCAATCACTGTTTTATTTCTAATATTAAAAAGGATCGTTTTCATTGCAATATTGTCGAGATCTTCAATCACTGTCACATCACCAATAACACACAGAACGGATTTCATTGCAATGTTGTCGAGATCTTCATCTCTTTTAAACAATCAGCAACAAACAGGGCGGTTTTCATTACAATGTGTTCGCGATTTTCAATCTCTGTTATATCATCAGTAACCCACAGGTCAGTTTTCATTGCAATGTTGTCGAGATCTTCAATCACTTTATATCATCAGTAACCCACAGGTCAGTTTTCATCTCAATGTTGTCGAGATCTTCAATCACTGCTATATCACCAGTAACCCACAGAACGGTTTTTAATTTTTAATTTTGTCGAGATCTGCAATCAGTGTTTTATCACCGGTAACCCACAGAACGGTTTTTAGTGCAATGTCGTCGAGATCTTCATCACTGTTATATCACCAGAAACACACAGGACAGTTTTCATTTTAATTTTGTCGAGATCTTCAATCAGTGTTATATTACCGGTAACACACAGGAGGTTTTCATTGCAATGTTGTCGAGAGCATCAGTCACGGTTATATCACCAGTAACCCACATAACGGTGTCCAATTCAATTTTTTCAAGCATCACCAGTAACGCACAGGACGGTTTTCATTGCAATGTTGTCGAAATCTGTGATCACTGTTTTATCACCAGTAACATACAAGACAGTTGTCATTGCAATGTTGTCGAGATCTTCAATCACTGTTATATCACCAGTTACACACAGGACGGTTATCATTGCGATGTTGTCGAGATCTTCAATCACTGTTATATCAACACTTACACACATAACGGTTTTCAGAGCAATGTTGGTGAGATCTTCAATCACTGTTATATCACCAGAAACACAACGAACGGTTTTCAGTGCAATGTTGTCGAGATCAACAATCAGTGTTTTATCTCCAATAACAAACAGAACGGTTTTCAGTGCAACTTTGTCGAGAGCATCAATCACTGTTATATCACCGGCAACACACAGAATGGTTTGCAGTGCAGTTTTGTCGAGATCTATAATCACTTTTATATCACCACTTACACACAGGACGGTTATCGTTGCAATTTTGTTGAGATCTTCAATTACTGTTATATTATCAGTAACACGCAGGACGGTTTTTGGTGCAATGTTTTCGAGATCATCAATCACTGTTTATTACCAATAACACACAAAACGGTTTTCAGTGCAATGTTGTCGAGATCTTCAATCGCTGTTATATCACCAGTAACACACAGGATGGTTTTCGGTGCAATGTTTTCGAGAGCATCAATCACTGTTTTATTACCAATAACACACAGAACGGTTTTCAGTGAAATTTTGTCGAGATCTTCAATCACTTTCATATCACCAGTAACACACAGGGCGGCTTTCAGTGCAATGTTGTCGAGATCTTCAATCACTGTTAAATCACCAATAACACACATGATGGTTTTCAGTCCAATGTTGTCGATATCTTCAATCACTTTTATATCACAAGAAACACACAGAACGGTTTTCATCGAACTGTTATCGAGATCTTCAATCACTGTTTTATCACCAGTAACACACAGAACGGTTTTCATCGAACTGTTGTCGAGATCTTCAATCGCTGTTATATCACCAGTAACACACAGGATGGTTTTCGGTGGCAATGTTTTCGAGAGCATCAATCACTGTTTATTACCAATAACACACAGAACGGTTTTCAGTGCAATTTTGTCGAGATCTTTAATCACTGTATAATCACCAATAACACACAGGAAGGTTTTCATTGCAATGTTGTCGAGATCTTCAATCACTGTTATATCACCGGTAACACACAGGACGGTTTTTTCAGTGCAATGTTGTCGAGATCTTCAATCACTGTTATATCACCAGTAACCCACAGAACGGTTTTCAGTGCAATGTTGTCGAGATCTTCAATCACTGTTATATCACCAGTAACATACAGGACGGTTTTCGGTGCAATGTTGTCGAGATCTTCAATCACTGTTATATCACCAGTAACACACAGAACGGTTTTCAGTGCAATGTTGTCGAGATCTTCAATCACTGTTATATCACCAATAACACACAGGACGGTTTTCATTGCAATGTTGTCGAGATCTTCAATCACTGTTATATCACCAGTAACACACAGAACGGTTTTCAGTGCAATGTTGTCGAGATCTTCAATCACTGTTATATCACCAGTAACACACAGAACGGTTTTCAGTGCAATGTTGTCGAGATCTTCAATCACTGTTATATCACAAGTAACACACAGGACGGTTTTCATTGCAATGTTGTCGAGATCTTCAATCACTGTTATATCACCAGTAACACACAGAACGGTGTTCATTGCAATGTTGTCGAGATCTTGAATCACTGTTTTATTAACAGTAAAACAACAGGATTGTTTTCATTGCAATGTTATTGAGATCTTTAATCACTGTTATGTTACCAGTAACACACACGAAGATTTTTAGTGAGACTTAGTCGAGGGCATCAATCACGTTTACATCATCAGTAACAGTAAAACATTTTAGCTATTAAGCATCCGTTGTGTGGCAACTGTTTAACCTGAAGCACGTGAAAATGTCAGGCACATAGATGAAAAAAATGCATTTTGGCCAAGCAGCTATTTTTGGTTTTTGTCACGTCTAAATCTTGGTGAACAAACCATGTAGACTCACTTTCTTTCTTTAATTAGTTTTTGATTACCTTAACACTCAAACAGGCAATGTCCAACAATCGAAAAATGCAGAGCACAATATTGCGGACACAAAGTTGTTCGTTTGTTTCTGAGACTGTTTTAACAAGACGACGTTGTTAGATTTTTTCTCGGCTGTTTTACCTGTCCACATTTAACATAGTGTTAATTTTGGATTTGTTCAATGATCAAAGGGGTTGGGCCCCTCGAAAAAAGTTCTCAGAGTTCTGAAAACAAATGGACTCGCTCATATATGAAAATGCATGTACATATTAATGGTATGGTTTTACTGGTGATGTTTTTTTCACGCGGGCACCAATATAATATTGCAATATGCAATGTGTATGCATCGAGAACATGTCCGTTTTAATGATGATAATCAGCTATTAATATCATCAAGTCATTTACAATAGCATCACTCAAGAAGATATTCGATTTTATGCGAATGAATTTTAATGTGTCACATTTTATACGTTTTAGGGGAGATGTTGTTTTCCATTTATAATTTGTATCTGAACATGTTTTATGTCAATTAATTTTTAAGACTTTTGCAATGTATTTACTCATATTTGTTCGCCTAGAGCCCCCCCAATTGTAATTTACGCCTTTAATATCATCTGCGTGGTATATAAACAAATTAAAGCCGTAAAGACATTGATATATAGTTCTTGTATTTTTAAAGAAACTTTCATATAGAAGAAAATGACCTTTCTATAGCAAAACATGAAATTTCATATTGTTGTGCGAAATAGATTAATATTTACAAATATTATTAATCCGATTTCAATGTATGCTGTTTTGTCTGTAAAAATGATATTTGTGTGAAAAAAACAATTCATAATTGAAGAAATAAAGCTTATTTAATACTTGAATTGCACCAAACTAGCATTACAAATAAACGATAATACTTATTAATGACTAAGGCTCAAAGGCATAAACGTTAATGACTCAACCTGTGTAGACGTCACTCAGAATGAATCATCGTGTATAAGCCTTGTTGGTTTTGAAAAGCGAAAATCTGTGTTTATTCTGGTGCTGAAATTATGGCGAGCTGCTGTGGTTTATCGGTTATTTAAGCAATATGTGTGGTTTTGAAAGTATATAGTTCGTGGATTATTAACGAGGCAGTGAGACGAAAAGCTAGTCTCTAGATCTGGGCCGTTGATCACGGGCGCCCCCTCTTTTTGCGGTGAACTAATAAATGTGTACTGTGGGATTAACAAATTTCGCTTAATCGCACTACATTAAAATAATAATGCGAAATATGTTGAAACACATATTAAACTTAATGTCTGTATAATTATCATTATCATTATTACAAAATATCCGGTCCTTCACCCACCTCTCTGAATAGCATTAGCCCCTTTACTAATACATCGTAAAATGGAAGTGGCGATCGTGATTAACGGCCGTGTCGATCGACGATGCAGAGTGAAAAAAAATACGGTAAGGGATGTAATTTTTGTAACCGCGTAATGAACTTCATGCTTCGAATCGAATTTTGATTGCTTATTCGTTGGTTTTTTTTAACCATAGATGTGTTAATTGCCTTAAGAATAATAAGCGAGTGTCAAGTTTGGTGTAATATATTTATATATTTATTTATCAATAATAGTTATAGATAATGTAACGATTGCAGTGTTTAGTGTTATGAAGTGAAATGCAGAACAGTATTGTAGTTTTTGCTTTAATACCTCAAGTAAAAAAGTGGTAAAATAGTCTTTTGAAACATGCTATACGTTTCTTATGTTGGCGCGATCTTGAATGGGTACTGGTATATTACGATATGTTACCGATGCAGACTTATTCTGGCTGTTTTAATAAAATGTTTGTATAGCTCAGTACATGTAAAAAGTATAACTCGGTGTCGAAGTTTCAGACTTAAAAGCTGAAAACGTGAATAATCATGTATTGAACCCACCGATGAAAATTGTCGCTCAAGGCACGTGTTCAAGAATGTAGTCATATACAATTATTAATCGTTGACATTTCTAAAATACAAATTGGAAACAAATCTTTCAGATTTGCAAATTTTAGTTGTAGTTGTTATATTGACGAGGAAGTAGAAATACTAAGCATTGACCATGCTTTAAAAGATCGATTGTGAAAAGGTCCCTTAAATATATAAGTTGACTGTTCATTTATGTGACATGCCTCGTTGTTTAAAGGAATAGGACGCGAGCTATCGATTAAGGGGAAAAAACTCAAAAATATTGTTTGAAAGTATGCAAGATTTTCATGGACAAAACGGGCTCGAAATATTGGTTATCGGCCGACTGTGAGTAAACGGCTGGACAGATTTCTTTGAAGTAAATTTTTTGAAGGTTCCAATTGCCCATAAGAGGGCCAGGGATGCTTTGGATAAAGCTATTTTTGACTTTTTGCGGGGAAATTCTAGTTTAGGAATTAGTTATAATTGCAATATCAGAGAGTGGTTTTTTTTCATGGCTCTTTGTCAATTTTTCTTTCATTAAACCTGATTTTTATGTTTAGTTCAAAGTATTGGGCTCCTGGGCCCATACACTATCCAGGGTACGATACTTTCCACCTGTGCTGTCCATCTTATAAAAATTGGTTGCAGTATCGGTGTAAGGATTTTTTCTTTGGTATATAAGTCGTGGTATTTGTTAGTTGATTAAATACTGATATCTGAAGCGTGCAAAGAATTTCATACTTACACCATCTGTTGAATAGGGAAAAAGTAAATGATGGTTAATGTATCGGCTGGCCAACTGTAAACATGTTTGTATTCTATTTAAAAAACAAACACCATGTTATCAGGGAAGTTTAAAGTCGTTTTTTTTTTCAAGATTTGATTTAACTAGATTATTTCGTTCAAATAACAACAATGGACAATTAAAAATAAGTTGGGGAAAATAAATTTTTTAGTGTCTACGTGTTCGATTTTTTCAGTTGTCTCAGAAAGGCTTCCACACTAGATAAGCCTCGCTGTAAATAATTTACTTCACTCCTCGGATTAATTCAAGTACACAAATACATTCACTAAATATTATCTATGTACAAACTCATCTGTCGTATTTGGT